>NC_056741.1:1955139330-1955350121 GCF_019279795.1 Protopterus annectens | reverse complement strand
ATAGGCCAATTCTCAATTTCTCTTTCAAATGTTGATTATGAAATGTTCATGTCTATTCACACTAATAGATTGAAGACGTTTCTTCCATTCTTGATTGGAAAAATCAAATAGGATTTATTTTAAATAGGAATATATATGATAACATTAAATGAGTATTAACCATAATTGACTTTGATAAAAATATAAAAGATAGTTTGACTGTAGTCAGTTTAGATTTAAATTGTGCATTTGACTCTGTTAATTTGGATTGTATTTTCCTTGTTCTAGAAGAACTAAATGTCTCTAGTAATTTCATACAACTTATTAATCAAGTTTATAAAGGATGTCAGGCCTATATCAAGATAGGTATATATACCTCTCAATCCATTCAAATTCTCAAAGGAACCAAACAAGGCTGTCCTCTATCTCCTTTGCTTTTCACTCTTGTTATGGAGCTATTAGATGACATTATAAGGCTGAACTCAGAAGCTGAGGATATTAAGTTAAGTATAGATGTAACTTCTAAAATCCACCTTTTTGTGGATGACATCCTTCTTACTGTTAAAGGAAATAATGGTTCCCTTTCTCCTAGTTTTGAGACTCTAGATACTTTTCCAAGGAAATCTGGTCTAATCATTAATGAGGATAAAACAAAAATATTTCCCATTAACTCTACTATTAATAACCTGAACATAAGATTAATTAAATATATTATTCAAGAGGGTAAACTAAGTTATTTAGGAATAATATTAGGTAATAATATTAAAGATATAACAGATTTTAATTGTAGTAATAGTCTAACCATCATAAAGAATCTCATAAACAAATGGAATAAACTCTTCTTTACAATGGAAGAGAGGCTTTCTATTATTAAAATTATTATTCTACCTAAGATATTATATATTATACAGTCTTTGTCTTTAACACCCCTCAGATTATACATAAAGGAATTCATTTCACTGACCTTAAGGTTTTTCTGGTTTCCTAATAAACCTAGAGCAGCTCTAGCTCACCATGTAAGAGACTGGTATACTAGATGAATTGGTTTACCTGATTTTAAATTATATTCAATTTCTTCTGTTATAAAAAACTATGTTTATATTGGCTAATAAGTATTACTCAGCCAAATGGAAAACGTTTCAATAAATTCTTTGTTTAAACATTAGTATGTCTTCTAATTCTAATAGAATGCTATTATTAACTAATCAATTGTTTGGGTGTTAAAATATTACTTCACAACTAAAAGCTTTCAAATTAATACTCCCTATTAGTTGTCATGTTTATTAAAGTCATTTAGAAATGTTATTTATAAAAATCCAGCTTATAAAGCTTGTATGGTCATTCTTTTTCCTATAGCTTAATATCCCTTCTTCAAACCTCTTTAAGATGGTGTTATTTAAAGAAATAAATCTCATTTATTGGTCTCAACTGCCGACTAATGATAAATTGCACTCAGTAGATTATTTAATTAGTAAATATGAACTAAGTAATAATGTCTGGTTAGAATTACAGTCTTGTCAACAATTTGTAGACAATAAAATTAATTTAATGTCTCCAAGAATAAGAACTTCTGTTCCTAAGTTAATAAATGTTACCAAATAATGGTATGCTTTTTAGCTATATAAGTTGATTAGAAATGAAACAAAAACTTGCACCAAAGGTTATCAAGATTATTTTACTTTAATTAATAATAATCCATCTAATGAAAATGATAAATGAACAGTTTTGATATAATCTAAAATGACCACATCCTTTCTTAAATGGAGATTTTTCTCTTGGAAATGTATGTACAGGTCCTTTATACACCACACAAAATTTAAATAATAAGAAAGAAGAAGGTGGCATGCTGGAGATGTAATTTGTAGACTAAGGATGATTGGTCACACATGTTTTTTTGACTGTGCAATTCTCAAATCCTACTACTCTAATATTAACTTTTTTTACAGGCATTATTTTCTGATGCTTTTGTTTTCACTAAGTCATTGATTTTGTTTAATACACTGATCCCTGATTGTGTTAAAATAATAAAATACCATTTGTTATGGTCTATTTTGGCTATTGCTAGCAAATTTGTAACTAGAAATTGGAGGAATGAGTCGTTTTCTTTTTTATTGAATTTAAGAACATTGCAACCGAAGTTTGTCAGTTGAAACTGATTATTTATAAAATCCAGCGTATAAAGCTTGGATGTTCCTTCTTTTTCCTATTGCTTTTACACAAAGGAATATTCCTTCTTCAAACCTTTCTAAGATGGTGTTGTTTAAAGAAAAATATCTTGTTTATTGGTCTCAACTGCTGACTAATGATAAATTGCACTCAGTAGATTATTTAATTAGTAAATATGACCCAAGTAATGATGTCTGGTTAGAATTACAATCTTATAGACAATTTGTAGACAATAAAATTGATTTAATGTATCCAAGAAAAAGAACTTCTGTTCCTAAGTTAGTAAATGTTATCTAATAATGGTATGAATTCTTATCTATATAAAATGATTAGAAATTTAACAAAACCTTGTACTGAAAGTTATTGGGATTATTTTACTTTAATTAATGATAATCCACTTAAAGAAAATGATAAATGAACAATTTTGATATAATCTGAAATTACCACCTCTTCTCTTAAATGGAGATTGATTTCATGGAAATGTATGTACAGCTCCTTTTATACACAACACAAAATTGAAATAATAAGTAAGAAAAAGATGGCATGCTGGAGATGTAATTTGGAGACTAAGGCTGATTGGTCACACATGTTTTTTGATTATGCAGTTCTTAAATCCAGCTGGATATTAACCTTTTTACAAGCATTATTTTCTGATTATTTTGTTTTCACTAAGTCATTTATTTTGTTTAATACACTGATCCCTGACTGTGTTAAAAGAATAAATACCCATTGTTATGGTCTAATTTGGCTATTGTTAGGAAATTAGTAACTAGAAATTGGAAGAATGAGTCTTTTCCTTTTTTATGGAATTTAAGAACATGGAAACCAAAGTTTGCCAGTTGGAATTGATTACCATCAAAATAAGATCCATCAGTGTTACTTCATCTTATAACCTGTGGACTAAGTTCAAAGAGTTACCAGATAAGCAGTTATTGAACATTCAAGAATAATTGATTAATATAAAAGACTTTTATCACTTTTTTTAGTGGACACCTATGTAAACAGTTTAGTTGTTTTTTTTGTTTTTCTATCTTCCATGTAATGTTATTTAAATTTCTATATTGCAGTTCTCTGTTATTGTTTATTCTCTTTTAAAATTTGAATAAAACTTAAAAAAAATATGTAGAACTAAAACTTTTTGTGGGAAAATTAAACTTGCATCAAATACATGAAAACAATACAGGTACACCCATGGTGAGTTTATCCTCAAAAAAGTACTATAACACCCTTAAAATCCAATCTTGGTTTATTTGAAAAAATATGTGAAACAGAATTACTTGCATATTGTAACACGACCAAGGTATTTTTTTTAAACTTGACAAAGGAAGAGAACAATGCCTTACAAGGGGTTGCAAATGATAAAACTATTAAAATAATGAGTCAGGGCAAATGGTGGCGGATGGTATTAATGGATCAGATTGTTTACATGTGTACTATGGATTATCTTTGGCAGATACTAATTTTTACCATAAAGTCTCCAAGAATGAGATGCATACAGACTATGCAATTTTTGACTGAGCTCTGGAAATTCTTACATTACAAGTTGCTGATTTCAAGCTATTTCATTATCTTAAGGTCAAATCATCTATTATTTCAGCAATTTTCAGAATTCAAAAAGTGCATAAGCACAAATTAAATCAACCATTCCAACCTATTGTCACAGCTGCTTGACTGAATCTTTAGCCAGGTATATTGATTTTGCATTAAACCACTTTTTTGAGGACAGTTGTTATGTCTTGAAAGACTTATGGAACTTTGTGCAAGTGCTTAGTAAAGTGCTATAAGACCCAGATTCATTAGTGATTATGTGTGAGATCCAAAATGTGTTTACAGTTATCCCTAACAATACAGGAATGGAATGGTTTAACAAGGATCTTAATAGTTTATCAAATATTACATTTTTGAAATATGTGCTGGATTGTAATTTTTTTTTTACTTTGATGGTGATTTTTATTTCCAGACAAAGGGTGCTGCTACAATGTGCCCCCATATATGCAAATATTGGTTTATAGTCACAGGGAAAAAATTGTTTTCATATAAGTATAGAGATCATATTAAATCGTATTTATGTTTTTTAGAAAATATTTTTATTGTAGCCAGGTAATAGTGTTCTACTAAATTATGATGCTCTGCTGGTTAAGGAGACTTTGTTTAAAAACTGGAACCTGTTAAGGAGCGAAAAATAATTTATTAATATCTTGGGGGAAAAAACAGTCTGCATTTTTTGAAAGGGTTCTAATTTGAAGAACTTATTTGAATACTCTGACATCCTCCTGGTGAGTAGTTATATGTACAAATATGGAGCTTGTAAATTTTGCCCTTATATTTTGGAAGTAAGTGAATATGTTATTAATAACATCAGAGGTAAGATACCAAGGAGATGTTGTTGGTTTTACTGCATGAGTTATTTACTGTGCAATCTGCTTTATCTGCTCCTGTTTCTATGTTGGAAAGAGAGAACAAAAGCTTAAAAACAAGATCGGTGAGCACATTAGAAGTATAAGGGATGAATGTGATGTTAATGCATTAGCTAAGCATATTAAGGGGAATAATGGACATTGTTTTAAATTTATCATTTTGGAAGTTCAGAAATGTATGAAGAGGGGAGCTTCATGGCCTTACTTATTTGAAAAGGCTGAATTAGTCTGGCAATTATGGCTTGCTGTCTTACATTGGCCAAGCTTAAATGATAGTGCATCTATTAGTAGCTTGTTGAAATTAAAAGCACTAAATATATGTAATATATATGTATTTAAATATATATATAATATATATATATATATATATATATATATATATATATATATATATATATATATATACACACACACACACACACACACACACACACACACACACACACACACACACACACATACACCAAATTCCCCCAGCACTATCTCACTCCAAATGAACATTCCGTGGTAATAAACCACACCATACCTCCATAAATTCACATTTTTTTAATAACTTAGTGAACAAATACACTCTTCATTCCACAAAATTATGTCTCTAAATAAGGCTCAGCTACAAACACAAACTGGTTTCAGCATATAGGTGTCATCAGTGTAAAGTCATACAGGAAGTGACATAATTCCTTATTAATATACTCTCCATTTAAAACCAAAGTGATCTTTTTTCTTTTTTTCTATTCACTTTTTCATAACTACCCTAATGTCATGGAAACACATAACATTTAAATTGTTACAAGTTTTCATTTAATCCTGGCTTGTACAATACCCCTAATTTGAGTAGCCAGGTTTTGTCTTTCCTTTCTAAGATCTTAGGCTTTTTCATTATTGATAGCCCATCACCCTGAACTCTATCTATACCCAGAAATATAAAGTGTGCCCACCCTGAACTCTATCTATACCCAGAAATATAAAGTGTGCCCCCACATGTTCTAAATAATGCTTATACAATGCACTACCCACTCTTTTATAATTGATATCACTAATGTGTGTAGCCATTATCTGCTTGAAAGGCCTCGACATTTGTCCCACATAAAATGCTCCACATTTACATACTGCCATATATATTATTCAATCTTTGTTACATGTGATCAGAGTCTTAATGTCAAATACCTTCATAGTGTTAACCGATGTGAAAGATTTGGTTTTAGATACCACTTTACAATAAACACAATTTAAACAAAAAGTACTACCCCTTGATGCTACATCCTTGGACCTAGGGGGATTGTACAAGCAAGGATTAAATGAAAACTTGTAACAATTTAAATGTTATGTGTTTCCATGACATTAGGGTAGTTATGAAAAAGTGAATAGAAAAAAAAGATCACTGTGGTTTAAATGAAGAGTATATTACAAAGGAATATGTCACTTCCTGTATGACTTTACACTGATAATGCCTATATGGTGAAACCGGTTTGTGTTAGTAGCTGAGCCTTATTTAGAGACATCATTTTGTGCATTGAAGAGTATATTTGTTTAAGTTATTAAAAAAGGTGAATTTATGGTTGTATGGTGTGGTTTATTACCATGAAATGTTCATTGTTCATTTGGAGTGAGCTGGTGCTGGGGGAATTTGGTGTGTTTATGACTGATTGTCCGTGCACAGCTTCACTTCGGGGTAAGCCGTTTGTGCACCATCTATGTGGATATATATATATATATATATATATATATATATATATATATATATATATATATATATAAGCACTTTTGGAATAAAAGCGCTTATACCTGTGCCTATTAAAGTGGATTTTTGGATTTTACAGATGTTTCCTGCCTTTTGTGACTTTGTACACTTGTGGGACTGTTTTGCTTTCTGTTTTGCTGGTTTTCTACTAAATTACTTTTTTAAGTATTTAGAAAAAGTCTACTGATTTTCTAAAGTTTGTATATCATTCATCCAAAAATGTTACTAATTACTTGGATGTCACAAGCTATAGGGACAATGTTAACAGAAAATGTTTTCTCTACCATCTATAGGAAACACATATATTCAAAAGCTTAACTACATTTTAATAGTAACTATCCAATATGAAAAAAGAAGTCTGGTAAAAGGCCAGATGATCATATTATCAAGATTGATAAATGAAGATGAGGTGTTTAATGGTGATCTTATTAAATTATGTGAAATGTTCTTTAAGATAGAATACCCCACTGACTTAATGTACCAAATAAAAAAATTAAATAAAAGGAGAAAGGGGGAATTGTGCCGCTTGCTAACAGCAGGAACCAGAAACATAGTAAGGTAACTAAAGAGGACAAACATAAATTGGATTTTTCTAAAGCGATGTTCATACCCAGCTTACATAAAATTTCCACAAATTAATTATATTAAAAGAATGTGGGAAAACATTGCCCAAGATGCATATACAAGTACATTAGATCCAGCAACCTCCTTCACATATAGAAGAGGCAACAATATTAAAAAGATATTTGAGAATAACTCAAAACAGTAAAGACAAATTATGCCACCAGTAAAGAAGATAAAATGGCAAAATGTGGAGCCTGTACGTATTGTAAATACATCCGCAAAGGACCACACATAACAGAAAACAGCCATGATGGGATTCTAAGATCCCCAGGCCTGCTTTCTTGTAAAAGAGCGGGGATGATATATATAGCCAGCTGCCTGTCCTGTGATGCTTTTATGTAAGCAAAACAGAGAGGCAGCTGTGGCAAAGAATTTGTCAACATACGTATTATATTAAAAACAAGGACAATATAAATGCCCTTTATGAACATTCCACCCAGTGTGTTAATTTTAAAAAAATTCTATTTTTTTGGGAAATAACAAATGTGAAAAGTCTCCTAGAGGGGGTAACTGGGAGGACATCCTGACCTACAGAGAGCTGTGCTGACAACTGCTTTTTAATGATCCTAGTTCCCCAGGGTTAAATTAACACATTTCAATTACTAGCATTCTTAGATTAAGAGGTGTAAAGTTGTAATCCATGTATAGTAAATACCTGTTACATATCTAGTTTACAAATATACTTTTAAGCACTTTTAAATGCCTAAGTTTTAACATAGCTCCATGAGTTATCCTATTTATGTAACATTTTTAGCAACAAACGAGCTTTTAGGTTGTTTTATTTTACCACTAAGTAATTATTCTAATGTATTCAAATTAACCAAATTTTTTTTGATAGTTAAGGTTTGTTCCTTTAAAAACCTTTGAAGGACATTCAGTCAGTGTCAGCTGATTTTATGTCATGTGATACATTGTTTTAAAAGAGGAAGTGGTAGATTGTTAGAATAGGTTCCGATAATGTCTTAATGAAATATATTGCAAGACAAAAGCACTTGATTGGATTTCTGTTTTTATTTTTAACTATTAAAGTAACTATTTCTTGCACCTTGGGACTTGCTTTACTGACTCGGATACTTTGCATTTAGTTTACCTGTTTAAAGCCAGGGTGGGTAAAGTGTGACAGCTTGGAGTTTCTTGTTTTAATACATGATCTTTCTCTTTATAACTGTGTAGACGTATGAAATCATGCTGCAACCATCCTCCCATCCTGCCCACTCTGTACATTTTTTTCACCAATCAGCTCCTGATGTCTAGGCAGTTAGTCTACTGTTCAATAATTTCAGCAAGAATTGTGCTGCCGTCCTGTAGCTGTTTTGCAATATCAGTTGTTATTATATTGTTTCTCGTGGACCTGTTTTCGATTTCATTCCACTTTCCCATTTGCCTCCTTATTTTCCTTCTAGATCTGTTAGCCTTCTGCAACAATAATCTACCTCCAGACCTAACACTACTCTGTCCTCTTCCATCTCCTGAATGTTTTACTTTTACTTTGATGGTTTCTTTCTGTTCATATGTTCAGATAAGATTACTAGGCTAACACGTGAAGAGCCATTAAAAGCCAAGCCATTATTACCCAAATTTTACCTGATCTGTCAGTACCTAAGGGCATGAGGATGGCTTAGGTTTGTGCCTATGCTCTTGAATATTTTACAGACTGCCACTGTCTATAAGTGACATGGGTGCCACTCCAGCAGTGAATTTTTGATTCCCCATCCAAACTGCATTTAAAGAGGGTCATGGAAGGGCTCTGCTTTACATGAATAGGAAGACCGCTCCAGGAAAGGGGTACTCTCTGAGACACGTATCTGTTTCTCCAGCATGTCTTGCTCATGTCACAGACAAGGTTTATGGCCCTAGATTGTGCAGCCCTCATGCAGTTTGTCTTGCAAATGTAGAACAGTTCCATCAGGGATGGATTTGAGAGTCCCTTGTAGGTTAGACATAGAGCACACCTTAATAGTTGGTAGGAGACAGAGTAAAAGGATAAGGCTTTTTGGCTATCTGCATAGGACATGTTGTTTACACCCTGTATGTTTTTTGTAAGGAAACTCTGAGGCAGCTTCAGCTGATGCAAGTGCCTGGTCAAGTACATGCCAAAAAGTGCATTGTACTTGATAATTGGTCTGATGAGGGTAGAGTACAGTGGGACTATAACTTCCTTAGATCTGTATGCAATGCCTTTGCTTATAAGCCATACCACCTTTGAATACTTGGTGGTCAGAGTTCAGGCTATCAGATCTTTCACTTCTGAGTCTACTCTTAGAGTTGTGTGATTAATATTGTAATTTCCAGGGTTATTTGACTTCCCAAAGGGTATGATTATGTATTTTTGCACTTAGTTTTAGGCCATGGCTCTGACACCAATCATTTGTTTGAGTCAGACCCCTGTGAAGGATATTTACATCATTGAGAAATTCAGCGATTGCCCCCAAATTGCAGTCATCAGCAAATTAGTCAGCCAAAGGCCTTCTCATTAGCCTTCTTTCATAGAAGTACATTCGGAACACAAGAAGTCCTAACACTGTGCTCTGTGGCACACAGCTAGTAAATGGTCTCTTGCTGAATCTAAATTCTCCCACTCAAACAACATGTGTTTTGTTTGTGAGTCGTTTTGACTATCCATCTGGTGACACAGAGATTTCTGCACAGTTTTGTGAGTTTATCGATAATATCTGAGTAGAGAATTGGGTCAAATACCTTAGCTAGGTGGAGATAGGCAGTATGCACTGTTTCACTCTCATTCATGGCCCTAGTGACTTTCTCAAAGAAGACCACTAGATTAAGCAGGCATGACCTGCCCTTAGTAAATCTGATCTGGGTTGGGTCCAGTGTTTAGAAGTTTCCTGTGTTGTTATTCATCAGGTCCCATGATTATTCTTTCCAAGGTCTTGCATATTAGATAAGCCAAACTTATGGATCTGTAATTTCCTGGGTTGTTGATGGTCCCCCTTTATGCTGAGGGATGACTGCTGCTATCCTGTACTCCACAGGGACAAAGCCAGTCTGCAGCCTGTAGTTAAATATACATATTAGTGGGCCTCATAGGTCTGGTTTCAAGCTATTTAAGAGGCATCCTAGAATACTGTTGGGACCCATTGAAACCATGCTTTAGCTTTAGAGATAGCAGTGGCGACCTGTTCTTTGGTGATAATTGTTAGAGGAATGGTGGAGAGTATTTTTGGGGGCATTACTGGAGGTTATCGGGAGGTGAAATTTGAGCTAAATTTATTGTCCAGCAGGTGTGCCATATCTTTTGGCTGAGTATAGATGATCCCATCTACAACTAATTCTGCACATTGTTGGATGCTGCCATTAAGCGTGCAGATATAACTGCAAAATACTTTTGGTTATCCTTAGCAAGGGAGCTATTTTTGCCCATAATTTGCTTTTTAAGACTTGACTAGTCCCCTGATTTGCTTGTTTAGACTAATGAGGGAGCTTTTGCTTTGCTGTGTGCATTCTCTCTTACTTCTAGACAGGAGTTTCTTTCTATTGTTGTACAACCTATTTTTACCAGGGGTTCACCAGGATGCCTTGCTTTTGCTGTTTGCCCTAGGCTTATTTTGGTTTGGTACTACCATTTCTATGCAGTTGTTTATGTAGTCAAGCAGGGCTTTTTTGTAAGCCTCTGCATAGGCTTATGAGTTTTCTGGGTTTGAGGGAGTGTGGAAATTAGTTATGCAGTCACTTAATAGGAGGTTGTTTGCCTTAGTAAAGTTCTTAAATCTTTTGGGCTAGGTGGGGTACTACTTGTATATTAATTTCAAGGGGGAATGCTTTGTGATCCGATCTAAACAGTGAGGATATCATACTTTGGGGGGGGGGTTGCAATGCTCTACCATATTTGTTAGAACCAGATCAAGGATATTTGTTCCCATAGTGGGAGTGCCGATTAGCTGCTACAGGGCATTTACATTGAGAAACTCTAGAAATCTTAGAGCCTGCATGTTAGTGGTCATGTATGCTTCCCAATTAATGGAGGAGTAAATGAAATTAACCATGAGTATAGTACTGGGCTGAATGGTTAGTGATTCTAATAAATTCAGGTACAATGTATGGCTTTCCTGTTTCATGATGGGAGATCTGTAGCTAGCAAAGATATGGTAATGAATTTTGTTGTGGTTGATTGGACATGGAGTAGCTCAAATATATCATATTGTTTGACCAGTTTTGAGGCATCCTTATTTTTTATGTAGATGGACACACCTCCACCTTTTGCCCTTTATGTGCAGTAGGTGATTGGAACATGTGAAATGCATTATAGCCTTGCAATGCTGGAGTGCTTCCATGGCTTTGAACCATGTTTCAGTAACTGTACATATGTCAACATTCTCCAGGGTAAGGAATGTTTCAACAGACTGCAGTTTCTTGTTGAGATTCCTAGCATTGAGCCATAATACCTTTAACTTATCCTGAGTAGATTTTGCTAGGTTGGAAGGTTCATCTGTTTGGCAATGCCAATGTATTTTTCATCCTCTGTTTATCCGTCTGTAACACACTGAGGAAGGCATATTCTGCCGAAACCGGTCTGTGGCTATTTGGGTTTACAAATAAACCTTTATATATTGTATTTTTGACTCTGCATCATTCCTGCTTTTTCTGATGGCCTGTTTGTTTTTCTGGATATTTAGTTTGGGCCGTGCATCCCCCACCTGCATAGAACTTGGTTTGTGCTAAAGATTTGACTGTGCTGTGGGACCTAGCAGCAGATGCAGCTTTTCCACTTGTTGGAAATTCTACATTTTTTTACTGTTACTACTTGCTTTAACATCTTTTGTATAGACGGATACTCTACTTTTCATCAGGATTTATATCCAGACTTAGTGTTTTGCAATTTGTCTAAATAGCAAAACTTTGGATTGGGACACTGTCTTTAAGTGTTGGACAGAACGGGCCTAGTCCTTACTGCACCAGCTGGTGTTTGTGTTTGGCCTACAGTTTTTGTGTATCATCCAGTTGGATCACTTACTTTGGATTATTTAGTGCAAGTTTCTGCAGGGGAATATACGTATATTTAACATCATTTCATGTATGTCCATTTTGTGAACACTGGCAGAAGTAAGTGGTTTCTCATCCCTTTTTTTTTACTTTTGGTGCATAACATCTTAGACTCACTCAGGCATTTCAGCACGAACATACGGCTTTCTTGTGAATTATAGGTGCTACTTTTGTAACTATATTATTATATGGTGGGTCGTTTTTATGCTGACTGTCAAGTGTTGAACTTTTGAACATCTCTTGTGAGCACGACGGGGAACAAGCAAATTGATTGTTGTATCATTAATATGAACTAAACGCTGCCCGACGTTGGGACTTCACAAACTGTTTAACACTTCTGGACATACAGTTAGTATCTTCTAATTTACAAAATAAGAAAGAGCCTGTTTTTGGACATTGAATGCCTCATGTTGCACATTATAATTAATATATAATTTTTGTTTCTGTTTTAATTGCATTACGGATTTCCTCTACAACTGTATATTTGGCTAATGTGATCTCATTTTATGGAAAGATGAAATATGTGCCTTTGAATATTTGACATGTGCTGATAGCAGGGGATTGTTTACATTATTATTTGTTTCCTATTGACATATGTTCATTTAGGCATTGGTAATACATCAAGCCTGTAATTTTGAGATACGTAGTATTAGATCTTTGTTATAACCTTGTGACATTTTGATAATGTCACCCAACAGTTTTTCTTGTTGTTTACAAGTTGCCATTTATCTATGTATCATTTATTATGATCTTTTGTCCCCTGTAACTTTGTATATATGGGGTTCATATTCTCACATTGTTACTGATTTATGTCTATTTTGAATATTTCAGCATAGAATATATATTGGGACATCTATATACATTATTTTATACACATTATTGGATATCACATTCCAGCTTAGGTTTTTTTAATACACAACAGGGCTGGCACTAGTCCATCTTTACTAACACTGGAATTATCACAAATAGTTTATACTGTTCCTTTGTGGATACCCCCTAATTCATTGGGATTATATAATCCAGCCTTTGGGTATTGTTAGTTGACCACTTTTGGTCTGCTCTTCCTGGTGCTATTGGTAGGCTCCTTGCTCCTGACAACCCTGAATTTGAATTATAGAACTCACTCTTGTAGTGGGTTTATCCCCAACCCTACTGTGTTTCTGCAATTGCTGGTATTAGACTCACAGATTGTCACAGCATGGACCTTGATAATATATTGTCTGAACTTTGTGCCGATAGGGAGGACATTGAAGTATTTGGTATTGGTACCTCACCAGGCAATAGTTCCGGCAACAGTGAACAACATACTGCAGCAGATACTGATATGCTTTTTCACTCACTCACTAAAGGGCTCAAGCTTTTGAGATCAAACATTTGGCATTTGAAATTGTTTCGTGCATATGCCAATCAAAATATAGCCCCTCGTGGGTTAAGAATACAGCTCCAACCTTTGGTTGGTAGACCTGATGACAAACTTAATGAAGATTGGAAGGTAGCACTTCAAGCTGGGTCCATGTTATTTGTGAACGCTCTGTTGAAATATTATGAGAGAATAGTGGATATTAACATCCAGGAAGTGAAAACTTTATGCTCTAATTGCAAGAAACACGAATCCACACCAAAATTCCAGGAACATATTAAAAAATTATCCAAAGATCTAAGTAATCACGAAAAGATTACTAAAGAACGCAAGATAAAGAAATTTCATAGGGATTTCTCCGACTACCAGAGGGGTCGTCCCTTTGAGACAAACCGGTCTGTTCGGTTTGCAGATCCTGGTCAGGGTCCGGGTCCCAACCGCATCAGGAAGAGACCCAGGTCTATTCTTAAAAACAGGGAGGGAGCTTATAATAGTACCTCTGGAGAAGACTCCTCACTTACTGATTATGATAGCTCTATGGACAGGGGGTCTCCACATAGGAAAAAGAGCAACAAACAGTTCCCTTTAGACATGGCCACAAACACAGGGGGGGCAGAAAATACAAAAAGAAACATAATAGACAATTCCCTGGAGGGTCTGATCAAGAATTTCTTGACCTAAATGAAGCAATAACTATTAATCAGAATGTTCTCAATCTTTCACGGGTGGCATTGACTGGGGATCAATTAATTTTACTTAATAAAGGCCTGAACTTTATACCTGGCTTCTTTTCCCATGAATATCATGTTGTGAATGATGTTTTGGGCTTTTGTCAGAATCTAAACCTCAAATTATTTTTTGCGAATTCATGCTCTCAAAGATCTGATGAGTTCAGATTTGGTAAATCAGAATTCCAACCTCCCATGAACAAGCATGTATCAATATTTATGCAATCTGTCTTTAAGGATCTTCATTTTCAGAATTATGGACACACCATGATGGCGAATAATCTCAATCAAAATGAGAATCTGGCCCTGGAACAACTCCGCAATAACAAAACAATTGCAGTATTACCAGTGGACAAGGGAGGCGCAGTAGTTGTTCAAGATCTGGATGCTTATATACAGGAGGGTCTCCGACAATTGTCTGATAAAACATGTTATATGAAAATGTCTTTTGATCCCATTCCCAATTTCAAATGTCAAATTGATTTATTCTTGAATTTGGCATGTGAGGAGGGAATCATTAGTCAAAAATGTGTGTCCCATCTTAAAGTTGTTGAACCACGCAAACAAATTCTTTATTTATTACCCAAGATTCACAAATCATTAACTAAGCCCCCAGGAAGACCTATTGTGTCAGGGATAGGATCTTTAACTGAGCCCCTCTCAGCATTTCTAACACAATATCTTAAACCACTCTTGGGTTTGGTCAGGGCCAGATTACAAGACACCACTCAGTTTCTCAAGATCATTCAGAACATACAGTTGGAACCCGACTGGCTCATGTGCACACTAGACGTCAAAGCACTGTACACCAGCATTCCACACTGGGCTGGATTACAATCATTACAATACTGGTTGGACATGGCCAACTTGTATACATCAGGATTCAACACACTGTTGATTTGCTTATCTGAACATGTACTCGACAAGAACGTCTTTTATTTCCAAGGGGAATGCTACTGGCAGCTTCAGGGTACTGCCATGAGAGCATCCTTTGCTCCCATATATGCGGATTTATTCATGGTATATTTTGAAGAGTGCATGATCTATGATATGTCCCACAATCTATACCTGGTGGAAATGGATATTTGGCGTCAATACTTGGACGATTGCTGGATGGTGTGGCGTGCGGATGTGGCATATCTACACGAATTCGTGGAATATCTTAATGGTAACATTTGGGGATTGGAATTTTCTCTTACCTATGACAAACAAACCATCAACTTTCTGGATGTGACTGTCTACAGAAACCTGGACAATACGGTGTCCACGAAGGTCTTTCGTAAATATCCCCAATATAACACTATCTTACACGCTTCTAGCATGCACCCATGCCACACCATCAGAAACATCCCTGTATCACAGTTTACGTGTATGAAACGTCTTTGCTCCAATCAGGAGGATCATCATATGGCCAGTACAGATCTCTGCCGCAGATTTATGAACAGGGGATATCGTTATGTTGACATCAATTTGGCGAGAAATCGAGCCAAGAACACAGAGAGAACGGAATTATTGGATTACAAGAATCCACCTACTGACACTGCACAACCTACCATTAGGTTTATCACTACCTGTGGTAGGAATTATAATGTCATCCGTGATACTATCAAAAGACATTGGAATATTCTGCTCGCCAATGACCGGCTTAGATCCCTTCTAGGCGAGGAATGCAAGTTTTCATACAAAAGGGGTAAAACGTTAGGATCACACCTCTCTCACTACAAACATACAGGCAGTGGTGGGGCTATTCACAAACAGTTAACCCTCACGGGACACAAACTCTTGGGCACACACCCATGTGGTCATTGTGGATCATGTCAACAGATTACCAAATCCAAACAGTTCTCCAGCAGGAACACCAGCAAGGTGTTTGAATGCAAGGTATTTGGCAATTGCAGTAGTGACTGGGTTATATATTTAGCTACCTGTCACTGTGGGGCCTTGTATGTGGGTCAAACCTCCAGACAACTTAGAAGTAGGATTAATGAACATCGCAGTGACATCAAAAACAAAAGGACCACCAATGCTATGTACCAACACCTTCTCCAACATCCACAAGCACTATTTACGTTTATGATTATTGATCAAATTGTGGGTGATCGTAGCAATAAACAAGGCTGGCATGGCATTCTAAATCAGAAGGAGAAATTTTGGATCATTATTTTGGGAGCTATTTTCAGTCCAGGACTCAATGATTATTTTTAACCTTGATTTCCACAACTTTTCTTATGTCACAGTTGTCCACTACATATCCTATCATGTGAACATACCAACATTCATATGCAGACTTATCATGACTATATATACCTATGAACATTGTTACTCAGGTATCACTTACTTCTTGCAAGCCAGTATATGTTTCTTACTTCATTCACTTCAGTGTATGTTTCTTACTTCATATACCAATAGGTTCCATAATACATATATTTTTATAATGTTCTTTTTTATCATGATAGCGACACAAAGCTTCAGACCACGAAGAACCTCAAAAACCAGATAGTACCTTAACGCAATTTTATTAATGTGCACAATACAACTGCAGCGTTTTTGCTACTCTCAACGAAGAGAGTAGCAAAAACGCTGCAGTTGTATTGTGCACATAATTAATAAAATTGCGTTAAGGTACTATCTGGTTTTTGAGGTTCTTCGTGGTCTGAAGCTTTGTGTCGCTAGTTTGTGTACTGATTCTTTTTATCATGATGATATATGTTTATCAGATTTTTTGATAACCTAGTACAGCAGGATATTGAATATTTCCCCTGTATTTTGCACTCTGCACATTTCTGCGCACATTGCTTTGACAACATCAGGGTGGTTATCAAATTCATTCCATTATTTGCTATATTTATAATATATTGTCCTATTATAATATATTCTCATGTTATCAATATGTTCCATACATATTTTAGCATAACTGGTCTATCTAAATATGTATACTGTTTTGCATTTATTTATTGGAAATTATCATTACTAGTATCATTCATTTTGAATTGCACTGTTTTTGGTGTCCCTATTCTTATTCATGAATATTAATGAATGACAGGGCAGTTTTTATGCTCATTGGTCAGTTCATACTATATATATGCATATGTATTTTTCATCCTCTGTTTATCCGTCTGTAACACACTGAGGAAGGCATATTCTGCCGAAACCGGTCTGTGGCTATTTGGGTTTACAAATAAACCTTTATATATTGTATTTTTGACTCTGCATCATTCCTGCTTTTTCTGCTGGCCTGTTTGTTTTTCTTGAGTTACATTGGGTCCAAGGGCTGTTTCTCCCGTGGTGGAACTTTTTTGAAATTGTGTGTTTTGTACCAGTTTCATGGAAGGGAACTGCATGGATATTCATTTATCTTCGAGCAAGTATTAGTGGTTTGTACAATACCGCTTTTTTGGTTAGACTAACAATCGCAAAAGACTTTTTCAAGCTATATGGATTTTGATATGTTTATTTGGGGCTATTACTTTTGCATTTATGACCAGTTGATAGTTGGTTTCATCAATTTGATGGATTGTATATTCTACAGCATTTTATGAACTGTGCAATTACAATCAATTTTTTGAATGTTGTCTACATTTTTCTAACATTTTTTTTATCTATGTCTAGTGTATATGGTTTACACTGTTTGTTTGGCTATAAGGAATGTCTGTTGTTTTCGAATTGCATTTCAATTATCAAACAGACCTTCTTATGCCATACATACAGTATTAATATCGTTTTGTTATTTTTTGAATAGTTTAGCTTGTTGGTGAGCTATATTTGTGTATAGACCTAATAGGTATTTCTTTTGGGTCATCATGGATCTGATCAAAATATTGGAAGGCTTATCGGCTGACAAGAAGGATGTTAGAATGTTTGATAATTTAATTAATCAAGAATTAGAATGTGGGGTGTCCGACAATTCTTGTATAGAGGCCTTTGAGCAGTTGGTATTGGTTATGAAAGAACTACGATCCAATGTTTGGCATCAAAAACTGTTTTGGGCATACAGTTTGAATATGTTTTGTCCTGGAGGGCTTAGGATATGGTTACAGCCTTTTGTTAAATCACCTGATGACCAATTGATGTCAGAATGGAATGTGGCTATGCAGGAAGCCTCTGTGATGTTTGTCAATGTTCTTTATGCTTTTTATGAGAGACAAACTAGTGAATTGATTAAGTGGGTTGGTCAGCTATGTGAAAAGATAAAAAAATACGAAGGTGATTCATTATATAAAGGGCAGTTTGCACAGCTCAGCAAACAGTTAATTGATCTGGAAAAAGATCTTAAAGCACGTATGGTTAAGAAGTTCTCTATGGATTCTAGAGATTACAGACAAGGTCAACCATTTATTATTCAGAAAAGTGTTACATTTTCTGATGTTAGATCATCCCCCTTGGTACTCCCTAGAAGAAAAAGGAAGAAATATATTCTTAAGAGAAGTGGGTCTGGTCCAGGAACCTCAGGTACATTGGGTAAGGAATTTTCATCTACCACTGATACTGATTGGGGTACATCCAATACATCACCTTTATGCAAAAAGAGGAATGAAGGTATCCTTTTAGGTGACCCAGGAAGAGGAAACATCACAGGCATGGATCAAACTTTGGAGACACTGCTTCAACTAATGACTACATAGATGTTACCAATAATGTATTGAATATTTCATGTTATGTTTTGTCTTCGGATGAGATAGATTTGTTGAATAAAGGCTTAAATTTTGTACTCAGTCATTTGGTTTATGAGGAAATTTTTGCACAGGATGTCATTAATTTTTGTAGAATTTTAAATCTTAGGTTTGTTTTTTTTCAAAATCAATCTAAAGGTAACAGTAAATTTAATTCTGGTATGTTTCATTTTAAGGTATCTACGTTTATGCCACCTTCCAACAGGAATGTTATGGTGTTCCAGGATTTAGTGTTAAAGGACCTATATGCTAACTATGGGTCACAGTTCAATTTTTTTCCACATAACCTTACCCGTTCAGAAAGGGCAGAATTGGACAAATTAAGTAAAAATAAGGAAATATAGGTGAGCCCAGCTGACAAAGGGGGAGTGGTGGTAGCGTGGGACTGGCAAATGTATCAGCAGGAGGCACATACCCAGTTAATGGATTAAGGGACTTATCAGAGGATGTTTTTGGACCCTAGACCGGTTTTTAAAAAAAAAAATAGATGACTTTTTGGAACTTGCCAAGGAGGAAAGTATTTTATAAGTAAGGAAATTAAATTGCAGCTTATGGTTAAAGAACCGGCTAAGCAATTTATATACTTGCTACCCGAAACACGTAAGAATTTGCAAAAATCCCCTGACAGACCAACAGTTTCTGGGACAGAGTCTTTAATGAAGCCACTTTCAGCTTTTTTGGCTCATTATTTAAAGCACCTTTTGATCAATGTTAGGTCAAGAATACAAGATACTACGTAATTTTTAAATATTATTCAGGATACCCAAACAGAACTAGGACGGTATCTGTGCACCTTGGATGTCAGGTCCCTTTACACTAATATACCACATTGGGCAGGCCTACAGGCCTTGGAATATTGGATGGTTAGATCTGCTCTATACAGTCCAGGCTTCAATAATTTACTTATTTGTCTAGCTGAGAATGTATGACTAAAAACATGTTTTATTTCCATGATGAATGTTACTTACAACTTAGGGGTACAGCGATGGGAGCATCTCTTGCTCCCATTTATGCTGACCTATTTATGGGTTTTGTGGAACATCATTTGATTTATGACCCTATGCATAACATATATCTTGAATCTATGGATATATGGCATAGGTACCTTGATGATTGTTGGCTTGTGTGTCGATCTGGAGTTGAATTCAACATGGTCCCATCATCCTGGACCTGTATATCAACATACAAAAACACAATCTGGATTGTATTTTACGGTTAATTGTAGCACAACCCAGATTGTGTTTTTGGATGTTGATATACAGGTCCAGGATGATGGGACCATGTTGACTTGGGTACATAGGAAACATCTGGAGATCAACACTCTGTTGCACACAAAAAGATGTCATCCTAAGCATGTGATTCATAATATTCCCAAGTCCCAATACATGAGGGTCCGACATATATGTTCATCTAATGAGATGTTTTCTATACATAGTAAACAATTGTCAGACAGATTCTTAAACAGGGGTTATGACAGGAAACAAATTTTGGATATTGCCAATAGTGCCCAAATGTGGGAACATAATTTGTTGTTACAGTATCAGAGACAGGAATCTGAAAATAGTAGTCAACTGAGGTTAGTGACTCAGTATGGTAACAATACAGTCATACTGATTAATAATATCAAAAATATTGGTATATTTTGACTTTGGATGATAGCCTGAATAAGGTGGTCCCCCAAAGTGTTTATTCTCCTATAGATGAGGCAAAACTATAAGGGGTGGTTGAATCATTACAAATGGGTAACTTATGCTGTGGCCAATATTCAGTAAAGTATTCTAGATGGGGGAACTAGTCAGAGGTTGTCAGATTTGTTATCATTGTAGTTTTTGTAAACGTGTGAATACTTCCAAATAATTCAGTTCCAAGAATATGTCAAGTTTTTGTATACAGGGTAACTGTATTTAACAGTGGGTTATTTATTTGGGGACCTGTAGTTGTCAGGCATTCTATGTAGGACAAACCTCACGTCCATTGAAATCACTAATTTTTGAGCATCTAAGTGACTTAAGGTGTGCTAGACAAAATAATGGCCTTTGCAAACATACATTACAACATAATTCAGCTCGATTTAGATTTACTATTATTGATGGTATTAAGTTCCAGGATGTGGATAAAGTTGGTTGGCATGATACTTTTAATATTTTATTTATTTATTTATTTTACATTTGTTGACCGGGCTAGTACAACTGGATACATGTCCATTTTCAGTGGAGGCCCGAGGAGAAAAGCTCCACTATCTAATGCATAATAACAAAAATACATTCAAAGTACATAGGTAATTTAAGACACAACTAAAACAGGCATTTCAAATTACATAGGGAATTAAGACACAAGTAAAACAGGCATATAAGGCTTTCCTTTCAGTAAGTTCAAAAAGGTGAATACAGAGACTATCAAATTTCTACAGTACAGGTCAAAGTACATAGGTAATTTGAGATTCAACTAAAACAGGCATTCATAATTACATAGGGAATTTAAGACGCAACTAAAACAGGCATTTAGGCTATCTTTTCAGTAAGTTCAAAAGGTGAAAACAGAGACTACTATATTGGTATATTTTGTAATAGGAAAGAAAGGAAGTGGATAATCATGTTAGGTGCTCTTTTTCACCAGGATTAAATGAGCATCTATGATTGGACAATTGTACAAGACTTTCCCCATATATTATGTTGATGGATTCATTGGATTTTTATCACACACTGATAAAGGTGTGCTAGCTGAAACCAGTCTGTTTACCTTGTGTCATCATGAAATTATAATAAGTACAAGAATTTGGATGCTGACTGCTGTGCTGGGTTTTTAAAGCTGAAACTTCCTCTACAGCCATAAGTTAAAAGTAATACCCATGTTTGTCTCTGAGTTGCTTTATTTAGTGTGTAACAGTATATATGCAAATCATCAGACTGGATGGCAGGCATTTCAACAACCTTTACATGGAGCTGTATGCAGTAAATAAGTGCAAGATCACAATGATAGCAAATGGGAAACTTTTGGGCAGGTAGGACAATTTTTAAGAGTGAAAACAATAGATTGGGAAGATGTACTGAGAGGGAGAAAAATACAGTGAGCAGTCCACCACCTCAGTGGGGGGGGGGACAGGAAAGCCAGAGTGTTTCCTAGCAATATATATATATGTATATATATATATATATATATATATATATATATATATCTATATATATATATATATATATATATATATGTATATATATATATATATATATATATATATGGGATCCGTACAGATCCTCGACAGCGCTTTCTGCCGAAGCAGAAATCGCCGAACATACATAACCGAAAGTGCTGTTCACCGAAGCAGCACTTTCAGTTATGTATGCTGCTTGTGCCGGTTGCACTACGGTGCGGTTAAGAGAGAATTCCCTTTTCCCCACTATAGTGTGACCTCGGAGTGAGAATATAAAAGTAAAGTAGAGGGGTTGGGGGGTGCAGGGCAGCTTGCCCCCTGCATAAAAGAAGATTTAGTGTTTTTTTTTTTTTTGGGCGGACTTTAATGAAAGCGCTTTTTCGGTGAAAGCGCTTCCGTTAAAGTATGTTGCGGTACTTTGGATTTGAAACCAATGAAGCAAAAATAACCAGCAAAACCAAAAACTAAACCAAAAGCAAGAGACAAGAAATCCACCAGCAATGGCGTACTGCAATTTTAATGTCCGCTTTCGTCACAAGACTTCCTCAGAATGCAAAAACAATCAGACAAAACAACTCTTAAATAAACAAGTTAATTACACAAATATAATTGACAATTGATTAAAATTAATTAGTTTAACATCACAAAACCACTGTCAAATGATGTAAAGGTTTTAAATAAGCAAAGCCGTAATGTCACTGTCTTTATTAACATGCAATTTCCTGTATTTTAAAAAACATTTAATGTTTATGGCATCATTTAGCCCTGGAAATTTGTCTGAATTTAAACGGACTTGCCAAATGGTCTCACGCTGTTCTAAGTAATTTTTATAATCCCCCCCTCTTAAATCTGGGCGTGCAACTTCTAATACAGAAAATAAACATTTTTTAAAAGAAGAACAAATGACAGAATGCTTAAAAAGAGCATTAGTTTCATCTTTGCTACGTATGCTGTAAATGTGCTCCCTTATTCTGGTCTTGAGACATCGAGTCGTCATGCCCACATAAAAGGCTGAACAACTGGAACACAAACTGATGTAAACTACCCCCTTTGAATTACAATCAGTGTAACCAGGAACCTTCATGGTCTTATCAATTGTTTCTATCCTGATGTACGGGGCCTTCAGAAATAAATCTGCACATATTACAAGTATGACAACAATGCATGCCAATTTTGTTAGTGTGTGGTGTTCTATTGTTAAAATCATGAAATTCTAAAGTTCTCTTTAAATTGCAATTATTCCTAAAAACAAAAGAAGGTTGATTCCCCAAAATTTTTTGAATATCGTGGTTACCCTTTATAATCTTCCAATTATTTATTACAGCTTGCCTAATTTGACCCCCATCAGAACTCATGTCCAATGAGCAAATAGTATTACTGTTGATGTCATTCACAGAAGTAGAATTGTTGTCAGTGGTGACCAAAGACGTAGGGTGGTCTAATAAAGCTTTAAAAGAACCAAGACGTCTACTTAAAATCTCATCACTTAACTTAGTCAACTCAGTTGTCTTGTATCCCCTCTCAATAAACAAAGAAATAATAAAATTAAATTCATCAATAAGATCACAATACTTGGAGGTCATGTGGCTAGCTCTTATTAATTGACCATGAGGGATATTTCTAATGATGTGCCTAGGATGGTTGCTAAGATGATGTAAATATCCGTTTGTGAAAGTTTCTTTACGAAAAATTTTACTGTGAAATCTAAACTCAATCTCATCCCAATATAAAAAAACGTCAAGAAAATTAACTTGCAACCCTGCACAACCCTTAGTAAACTTCATATAGTCAGATGATGAATTAATTTCTGAAATAAAAATGTCAACAGTGCGCGAATCACCCTCAATAACAAAAAATAAATCATCAATAAAACGACAGAAAAAATTAATATGAAATTTATTGCTTAACATTG
Organism: Protopterus annectens; assembly: GCF_019279795.1. Taxonomy (NCBI): domain Eukaryota; kingdom Metazoa; phylum Chordata; order Ceratodontiformes; family Protopteridae; genus Protopterus; species Protopterus annectens. The sequence continues at coordinate 1,955,326,378 of NC_056741.1, read as the reverse complement.
GTATGAATTCAGACTCCCACCAGGCCATTACAAGATTGGCATATGCTGGTGCAGCAGGGGACCCCATAGCCACGCCCCTCTTTTGTCGATAATAAGCTTGCCCTAGCAGGAAAAAAATTGTTTTCTAAAATAATTTCCAAAAAATGCTTAATAGTAGAAATAGCATTCTTAGTCAATCCTGTGTTCTTTTTAAATAAAAATTTGCACACGGCATCCACTCCTTGAACGTGAGGGATGCACGTGTATAAAGAAACCACGTCTATGGTGAAAACAATGTGTCTTAAGGGATCAAAATTCCCATTTTGTAAGAATGACCCAAATTTACTTAAAAAATGCCATGAGTCTTTAACAAATGAAATTTCACTGGCTAAAATAGGCCCCAGAACGACGTCTATTACAAGAGAAATGCCCTCAGTTACAGAATGTGGTGAAGAGACAATTGGTCTAAGGGGAGGATTAGTTAAACTCTTGTGTGTTTTGGGTATACCAAAAATGACTCCTATGCGTAGTTCTTGAACAGTGCAGAAATCATACACGTCAAAAGTTATGTCACCAGTCATGAGAAGTGCGTACATTTCAGAATGAATAAAGCACTCCCTGCGCTTTATTTCATGATAACTAATTGCCTCATACACCTCAGTGTTATTTATGATGTCCAACATCTTTTTATTGTAAAGTTCTTGACTCATAATAACAATATTACCCCCCTTATCGCTCTTCATAAATCTAAAATCTTTACAAAGAAGTTTCAGATTACTGAGTGCCATCCTCTCATCATAATTTAAGTTATTTAGAGTGTGACTCTTAGTTTTCAAAACCTGGGTAATATCTTGAATACATTGTTCCTCAAAAACCTTAATTGTGTGATGCAAATGAGGGGTGAAATTAGAAGGTTTAATTAAAGTCTTTTTTTCTTTATCTGAAAACGAGTTCATCAAATAGAATAAATTTAATTTCCTTGTGAATTTTTTTATATCAATAATAGTTTTACTAAAGTTAGCCCTAGAACTTGGTATAAAATTTAAACCATATTTTAAAATGTTTAATTCACAATCAGTAAAACAATATTCAGTTAAGTTAATAATGCTGAATTCATCTAGCGTCCTATCTAAGTCTTGTCCCCTGACGAGTTCGATCCCAGAAAGGTCCGACTCCTGGTTAAAACAGTTTTCCTGTTGTTGTTGTGAGTCGACCTCTTGTTGAAGAAAGAAGAAGAGGTTGTAGTGTTAGTGGGAATAATTGTCCCAGTTCTAACCTTAGGTCTAACTGAACCATTACTATTTAAATTGTCACCAGCGCTTTCCATGTCGTTGCTGTTGGTGTTCAAAGGATCTTCACCAGCAGCATTACTAATGGTTAAAGGATTGTCATTACCACTACTTTCAACCATAGTAGCAGTGGTTTTAGTGCTTCTTTGATTGTCGACCTGGTCACCAATAACCTGATCGGTAACCTGTTGTTCTGAATCACTCATACCAGAAACAACAGTGTTATAATTCCTTTTGCCCCAACTGTTGAAAGTAGGCGCACGAGGGTTGCTCCCTTTAGTAAAAGGTGCACTCCCTTTGTTTGCAAAGTTGTTGTAAGCGCTTTGATTTTCATAAGAAAAAAGGTCACGAGTTAGTTTCAGTTGTTTACGGCTGGTAACTTCAGCCGTATGTTGTTCAAGTTCTTCATGAATGGCATCAAAAAATTCCTTAACATTCGCTTCACATAACAAGCTCTTTAATTCACCTTCAATAAACACAATTTCTTCCTTTAAATCGCTCATCTTGGTGAAATTGTTTTCGATGAGCAATTTCAAAAATTCAATACCAGCATTATTAAAAAAATTGGTTAGAGTCTTGAAAAAAGGTTGATTTACCATAACGCCATTAGGGCATTTAAAAAATCTAAGTCCCTTAGGGACAATGTTTAACTCAATACATCGCCTAAAGTAACAGTTCTCAAGATCCAATGAGCGGTATCTCTTTAGTAATCTCAATAAGAGACCACGTTTGTTACTAATGTCTACAGAATTAAATGGTTGGCAAGGTTTACCTGTGTTGCCAAAAGGATTTGCGACCTCATCCAAAAAGAATCGCACTGTCCTGCAGCCTACGGCGTTCCCGGACTGTATTTTCCTTCGCGAAGAAGACGTCTTGAGTTGACAATAATCCCTTTCGCGTTTGTCCACCATTTCTATAACAGTGTCCAGCTCTTGAAACGATGAGTTTGGACTTGAAATGTTCACCTCGTTCGCGCTAGTAGGTCTCACGTCAATGTGTTCGTTCTCATTGGCTCTTGAGACCAAAAATTTGAGAGAATTCTGAATATCCAATAAGGTAGCCGCTAATAAGTTGTTTAAAGTAGTAACTTCTGAAGTCGGTGTGGTCAATTAATAAGAGCTAGCCGCATGACCTCCAAGTATTGTGATCTTATTGATGAATTTAATTTTATTATTTCTTTGTTTATTGAGAGGGGATACAAGACAACTGAGTTGACTAAGTTAAGTGATGAGATTTTAAGTAGACGTCTTGGTTCTTTTAAAGCTTTATTAGACCACCCTACGTCTTTGGTCACCACTGACAACAATTCTACTTCTGTGAATGACATCAACAGTAATACTATTTGCTCACTGGACATGAGTTCTGATGGGGGTCAAATTAGGCAAGCTGTAATAAATAATTGGAAGATTATAAGTAACCACGATATTCAAAAAATTTTGGGGAATCAACCTTCTTTGGTTTTTAGGAATAATTGCAATTTAAAGAGAACTTTAGAATTTCATGATTTTAACAATAGAACACCACACACTAACAAAATTGGCATGCATTGTTGTCATACTTGTAATATGTGCAGATTTATTTCTGAAGGCCCGTACATCAGGATAGAAACAATTGATAAGACCATGAAGGTTCCTGGTTACACTGATTGCAATTCAAAGGGGGTAGTTTACATCAGTTTGTGTTCCAGTTGTTCAGCCTTTTATGTGGGCATGACGACTCGATGTCTCAAGACCAGAATAAGGGAGCACATTTACAGTATACGTAGCAAAGATGAAACTAAGGCTCTTTTTAAGCATTCTGTTATTTGTTCTTCTTTTAAAAAATTTTTATTTTCTGTATTAGAAGTTGTACACCCAGATTTAAGAGGGGGGGATTATAAAAATTACTTAGAATGGCGTGAGACCATTTGGCAAGTCCGTTTAAATTCAGACAAATTTCCAGGGCTAAACGATGCCATAAACATTAAATGTTTTTTAAAATACAGGAAATTGCATGTTAATAAAGACAGTGACATTACGGCTTTGCTTATTTAAAACCTTTACATCATTTGACAGTGGTTTTGTGATGTTAAACTAATTAATTTTAATCAATTGTCAATTATATTTGTGTAATTAACTTGTCTATTTAAGAGTTGTTGGTCTGACTGTTTTTGCATTCTGAGGAAGTCTTATGATGAAAGCGGACATTAAAATTGCAGTACGCTATTGCTGGCGGATTTTTTGTCTCTTGCTTTTGGTTTAGTTTTTGGTTGTACTTTGGATTTGGACTATTGAACTTTCGTTCAATAGTTCTAGACACACACACACATATATATACATATATATATATATATATATATATATATATATATATATATATATATATATATATATATATATATATATATATATATATATATATATATATATATATATATATTAAATATATATATATATATATATATATATATATATATATATAGTAAGCAGATGGTAAAGTTGCTAAATAAAGTCATATTAGGGAAAACATTAAGACTTCAGAAGCAGCACTAATTTTAATTCTGAAGTACAAGAGAGGTTGGATAGTCTTGTAAATTATAATCCAATTTAACTTACTAGTACAGATACCAAAATATTTGGTATGGTATGATGACAATACTAGAAGAAGTGGCAGGTAGGTTGATAGTGGAAATGAAGGTTGGTCTTTTGGGGGCATCTGCAGATCACTGGAGGAAACTATTGAATCTTATAAATTGAGTGGAAAGAAAAAGGCATAATGGGAAGAGTAATGATACTGTTTGATATGAAAAAAAAGTCATTATGGCAGACTGGGATTTATGGCATTATGCTGAAGGGTCAAACCTGAGTGAGTGCTTCATTAAAGGGATTTGTACATTATATAAAATAATTTCAACTAAGAATAGTGGTAAACCAGGTAAAATTAAAGGTAGTGGGGATGGACACGGGAATGTGAAAGGGTTGCCCTTTGTTCCCTTATTTGTTTTTGTTAGTTAGGAAATTGCAAAATATCTAAGTTAGGAAGTGACTTGCAGAGTGTAAGGAGGAAGGTAGGCTGAAAATGTATTTCAGTCTCTGGGTAGATAATTGCATGGTTCTGCTTACAAATGCTAAGGAGGTTTTGCCAAAAATACTAGAGATTTTTAAATGGTTTGAGTTTGGATACAAGGATTATATATTATTCTAAACATTCAGTCGTTACATCTAGATGGGAGGAAACTGCTGCACAAAGGAGGCATGGCTACAACTAATAAAGAGCAAGCCTAAAGTCTTGATTTGGAGATGTTACCAGAAAATTGTGGTGTATTGGTAATATAGTTTTTATAGGTGGGTTTCAGGAAATACTAGAGCTCAGTTATTAAAAAATTGTTGAAGCCTAACAATTGATAGAGAGATATAACAGGAAAAGTTATACTTTTATATGGTGTATAAAAGTACTTCAGATAATGATTTTCCTATATTAATGCAGAAAACAGGGCATTGAATTGTACAGCAAATAAGTTCATTTGGCATAACTATACAAGAAACCTATCATAGGGGGTCCAGGTGGTGAAGGATGGGGTTGACTCCCATCCTGGGGGGATCAAGGCTTGCTGCAAAGGCATCATTAAAAGCCTGGAAAGCTCCTTGCTACAAGCAGTATATCCCTTGGTCAGAAAAGTTGCCTATGTGAGTAAGAGTGCATGCACCTCCCAAAGGTAGTGATTGCAGTGCTTAGAAGGCTGTCATGGGGTGGTGGAGGTTAACAAACTCTCTTCAGCAGCAGTAAGATGCTGCAACAGCATTCCAGTCTTCTCTTTGGTCCTGGACATGGGTCAGGTTAAGCCAAGAGGAGGCTAAGATAAGCCAGATAGACCCAGGGAACTAAGAGAGAGAAGCTGGTGGCAGCTGATGAACAGCTGTGGAGAGGTAGTGGGGAAAAGAAAAAAAATACAAGAGGAATGCGACCATTTTTTTGAAGAGTTGACTATAAGATAAGGCACATTTGAATATAAAAAAAGTAGAGGTGGAGGGAGCTGGAATCATCCAGATTTTGGCTACTAACTGGTAGCAAATTCATGTTTTTGTGCGGAGCTAAGTGATGCAAACAGACAGTTAAACCCTGTTAGTTTTGCATAGCACTGCTTACTCCTGCTTATGCCCCTGCTAATTTTCATTAAAGAAAAGAAAAAAGTGTGATAGGAAAGTGGTGAAATGGGGGTAAGCAGGGGATAAAACATTAGGAAAAGCAGCTAGGAATCTGCAGTATGGGTGTAGGAAAGGACCATAGCTCTACATTTCCTCTACGGCAACAGCTGTGAATAATGTGTAGAATTTTGAATTTACAGCCTCACACCCCACATAGAGGGGTGTTGGTAACGGACATTTGTAGAATAATCTGTGGGTTGATTGATTAGTTTCACTGTACGTGAGGGGAAATGTAGAACTATGCATGGGTCAATTTGTTTTGCAGGACAGATGCCCTTTTTTAAGGTGGGATGTTGGGGAAGGGCTGTAGGTATGTTTGGAGAGGTAGGTTGGATAGGATAGGTTGCATTTGCAGACAGACAATACAGACAAGACAGCAGATAGAGGCAGTATATGAAACATGAGGAGGTAAACACCTTTGACGAGGAGGGTGGATGAGAATCCGAAGCCCATGAGCCCCCAGATGGATACAGTGGGACTGAGGTCCCCATCCATGGGCTTTCACCACTGCACCTTCATGGCCCAGAAGGTGGCTGTGCTGGGGGACTGGACAGGAGGGGTGGCCTGCCCCTCAGGGTGTGCCAGTCGGCCCTCAAGCTGGCACAGCTGCCCACCCAACTCTGTTCGGATGGTGCTGTGCACCAGACCCCCAAAAATGACTGCGGGTGATAGGCTCCTGTCCACTCCTGCTCCCAGTTGGGGAACAGGCCCCATCCCCTGAGGTGGTTCCACCCAAAGGTGGTGCAGGACCAATGGACGAGGAAGTCCCAGTTTGGGTCCCAGATATGCTGGGGCCCAGTGTCATGGGCAGATGAGATGGGGCAGGTGGAGCCACCAGGATCTGCCTTCCCAAATGTGCTATGGTGTTGAGGTTTTATAAAATATGCTGGTTAGTCATGAACAACACATTTCAAGATTAGTTATAACAGCATGCATGGGTGTTCCAATTAACCCAAGCCAACATATTTGAAACAGTTGCATAGCAAACAGAACACATGCATAAATGGAATAACAGCATGCCTGTAACATTGATGGCAATAGGCCACCAGTAATGGTATTTGAACAAGATATGTTAACATGCAACCAATCAAATATATGAACAATAATAGAAGACAAGGCCCAACATTAGGTTTGGAGAACAACATACCCATAGTATATGATTAATAATTATTGATGTAGATGAAGGGTGGGGGGAGAGACACAAAGTCCATTACCAACTGTTTATGCTTCTATTTTCCACAACAGTACTGCTCAATACTCTATGGTTCTGCCCTCACTTTGCATTTACCTATGGCCCATAGTTTCTGAAGCACAAACATACCTATTAAGCTGTCAGCCTGGAATGATATGGGGCAAACTGTGACAACTCTGGGTGCATGACTAGAGGGAACCTGTACATGTCAGGGTTACATATCTGGCACAGGAGGGGTACCCTGAACTACTGTTATGTGAGTGTGCTACTGGCATACTTCAATTGGTTTCCTATCTGTGTCCAGGGTTATTGGCAGCAGTGACCACTAGCCATGACAGCATGACACTTGAGAGACATGTATCAGGAAGTGTGCAAGTTGTATGTACCTATCCTGCTGTAGGCATGTGGTGGGATAGTTGAACAGTTGTATACAGTTTATTAGTATACCCTTCATAAAGCAACTACTAACATTTCCTTATTGTAAAACCCATGGAGAAAATATCTGTAACTGTTTTTTACATATATTCCTGATTCCTTGTGTGTAGATATGCACACATCTTAGTACCATTCCCTGGATTCAAACCATGTCTGGGTGTGCAAAATAACAACTAAACTATTAATCATCACATTGAGCTACTGGGAACTGCTGTTTCTTGTTTCACTGGTTTCTGCCTATTAGTCTCTTGGTTAGACAGTCTGAACTTGTAATCCTGTGATGCATTCATGACAGATAGCGTACTGGGCATTAATCCTTTGAATTACTACAATCTGGAAAGCAAAGGTTAACACAGGACATTTATATCTTGTTTTATAGCTCCATTCTAATTCTACAACAACACACCAGAGTAAACACAGTTTGTGTTATACATGTTTATTTCAGATCAATATTAGTCAGACATACTTTATTTATTCAGTCAACACAGTAACAGTAAACCTACTAGCACTACACAATGTGCTCCTTATTAGTTATTTGTACAATATACTGCAAAATAGATTTTTACTCACCAGCCTGTCGGTGCAGCCTCAGCAGTCTGTCAGCTTGGGCTTCAATGTTACTAGTCCTCTCTGCTGCAGCTGTAGGGGAGAAAAACAAACATTATGCATACCTGTCTATCACATCTTCAAGCTAGAATTTGATACACCTATATCTGTGATACTTACAAACTGCTGGAGCTCAGCTGTCCCTCGCAGCTTGGCTCCAGGGGTTCAAGAGCACCCCCTTCCTCTGCTTTAGGTCAGCATAGTGGTGCTGGACCTGCTCACCAGTTCAGGGGATGCCAGTAGCACTGGTGAGATCACAGGTGAGACTGTCCCAGGCCTCCATTTTATATTGTGAGCCCTGGTACTGGGCCTGCAGTAGTCTCTCATCATGGTTACATACAGGGAGTCCAGCCATGACCCCGGACTCCACAATGCCCCAGCACTGCATCCTAAAGCATGAACCCTCACCTATGCCAGCCACGGCTCCTGTGCAGATTGAACTATAACAGGTAATGGCTGTATTCCCACCTGTGTGGATTAAATAAGGCCATATTCCCACCCTTTGCCATCATTGGTCGGTTTTGAAAACACTGAGCACAGCTAAGCTGATTTTCAGCAATGCTTAAAGGGGAAATTGTTGAGCATTGCTTAACAGTTCAGAAATCTACTTAGCTGAGCTGACTGTTGCTTAGCATTCACATCTAAGCATTGCTTAAACCGGCTAAGCATACCTGAGAAATGCTAATCATTGCTCACTTTTAATTTTTATATATATTAGAATAATGACTTCATTTAGTGAGTGTATATTATTTACTTTACATGACGTCCCTCTATGTGCTTTCTTTACATTACCAAGGGGTGTGACTACACTATATGGGACACTTGTGTATACATGGGTAGTTTCACATGTTATATGCACTCACACTTCCATTTTAAACCAGCTACACTACCCTGGTTGACAAATATCACTTATTACATCATTTTAAAAAAAAAATATTTTAACACTGCTTTCCTATGTACAAATAAAGTGTCTGTTTTGATACTTGAACTGCTAATGCCTGCTTGAAAAGCTGGGATTCTAACCACTACACTAGCCTGGCATCAAGATTTGCATTGTGTATTTTTATCACCTCTGGGGTGTTTAAGCAACACTAGGCAGTGAGCCATAACATGCACACCCACTCAGCTATGCTTAAACATACCCTAGTAGGGAAAAAAAATATTTTTATTTATGGCCTTGTACAGCTTTGTTACACTAGGAGGTTGACAGGTATGTGAGACTGGCATCTATTCTGCAGACACCTGTACAGTTGAGGAGTATGGCCATATGGCACTTTTAGATGGCAGACATTTGTGTTTCAGTCTTCATACCCTTCAGGAGGTCCGTGCTAATGTTAACCTTTTATTCTATCAGCTTTTGGGTTTGTCAGTGCAATGTTTAAAACGTGTCCCTATTTTTGTTTTTTGTCCCACATTATTTATGGCTTTGTACTGCTTTATTGCACTGAGAGGTTGAGATGTATGTGATGCAGGCATTTGGGCAGTCTGCAGAAACCTGTATAGCTAACAGCTATGGCCGTACGACACTTTTACAATGCAGGGTGTGTGTGGCAGAACCTGTCCCACACCCCTGCATTGTTTCTTATTCCCCTAGGTATTTCAGTGTCTGTGGACACTGAAATGCTCATTTTAATTTCATTTCAGTGACCGTGGACAATGCAATACTGTTTGAAAGTGCCATACAACACTTTCTGAGTGCAGGGGGTGTGTTCGATGTCCATGCACTACTTAAATATTAGCCTTAACAGCAGCGGACCTTCATGTACATGCAAGGAGTTCTGATGTTTAAGCTAAGGCTAAATGGACACGAACCACTCTGTGCAGGAATAGGACTATTCCTACATGGAGTTTACTGAATCTCGGGGAGGGTGATCTAATTTATAGGACTGAGCTTGCTGAGTGTGGATGGATAAATTATTTTAGAGTTGATACACCACCAGGTCTTAACACCATGAATAGTATTAAGCCAGTTTTGAAAAACGAAAGTCATTTTGTTTAATGATGACATCTGGAATGTGCTTTAATGTTTAAATACCTATGTTTTATTGTAAGTTATAATGTATTTTTGTTTAGGTTCTGTATTATATATTTATTGCTTACATGTTTATGTTGATGCACAGTTTTGAAATATTAGTTCTTAGCACTTTAATTTCAAGTTACCTACTAAATCATGTGCCAGAACTTCACTTTTTGATAGGCTGGCTTAATTAATAAATATAAGATGCTAGTAATGTGGTAATTTACTGATTCTGCATTGAGAAAGAGTCTATGCAACTTGAAAGCCTTGTGTTTGTATTAAAGTGTTTTTATATATATTTTTGAGATGTTTGGACCGCTGTTTTTTTCTTCTTTATTACTCTAATTCACTTAAAGAGTTACTAGAACAACATGTTTTGTATTGCCATGCATTTTCTAAACAGTAATTATAAAACTAATGACTAGCATTAATGACTTGAGTGAAAACATCAGAGATTTTCCAGAAAATCAAACATTTTATAAGGAACATAATATTGCAAAAAGGCAAGGATGTTTTGCAAAATCAGTGAAGATAAGAGGTGCATGTTCTGCATAACTGCTGAATTTTGTATGGGAAAAAGATACACACACACACACACACACACACACCACACACACACACACACACACACACACACACACACACACACACACACTAACCCTTACTCACAAATATTTGCACACACCCATACATTTTTACACTACTCACCTTTGCACAAATCACTAATTTGCTCTTAAACTCATTTGCACACTCACCATTACCAAAATCTAATTAACTTCAAGCAGTTTTTGTACATATCTCATGTAACCAGAAATCAAACTTATGAGCACAGAACCCTTATATTGGGATAGGGGGCTGTGAAGAGGCACAAGCCCGGACAAAATTATTGCTTCTTACTATTTTATTTTGTTTTATTTCATTTGCAAAATTATGATTTTGTTTATTTTAGATATTTCATTTGTGTGTGTCTCTACTAACAAGGGTACACTATGGATAGTAGTTCCAGCTAGATAGATAAATCACTTTTATTATTGTCTAAGTAACTATGCATACTTTTAACAGAATGTGTAGATTATACCTGTTTATTATTGGGCAAGAAACTAAATGTATGTGTATACATAGATATATAAGAATGCATATAACAGAATGGTTTCTGTATTATATTATATGGTTAGTACATGCATTTGCACTAATAAATTAAGGCTACCACCCCCCTTAGAAGTACCAGACACCAGCTAAGAAATCAGTAACCTGTCCAATAACAAAGACCACCATACACTTTAGCTCTAGTGGAACAACTCTTCAGTACAGTTAGAAAACCTATTAGAATACTCTTCTCAGAAAACTGTAAGCTTTAGACAAACCAAAGATTTTTTTCAAAACTACTAAAATAAATCTAAAATGAAAAAGCTAGAAATGCACATGCTTCATAAATCCAGAATAAACGTTCAGTAATTAGTACTGTAATACAAACACCCCAATAATTTCTTCTGAAAAAATACACATACAGTTTGAAATGCTTAAACTCAGTACAATATGTATTCATTGAAATTATTACATATATTTTCATACTTAAAGATCATGTCTAATGGTACAAAATAATGGGGTTTTTTTGTATAAAAAAAAGTGTTTGCATGCATCATTAACTAGCTCTGAAATATCCCTTCAAATCAGGTAATCCCAAACCACCTTTTGTCTATTGGAAGGATCAACTTTTCACACAACTTTTGCCCTCTTCCCCTCCCAGATAAAATACTTCAATTCTTTATTAACTGTTATCCACAGCCTTTCTTCTGGTTGATATAAATATGCCTGATCTGTGTATCTTAATATGTATACCAATAAAACAGAGCTTCCAGTTGTCAGTTTTTTGTATTATATTTTATGAATGTCATATCCTTAGCTGCTATAACAGAAGCATTTTGAACCCATACTCCTAAATACTTTATTTTACTATACCCCCATATTGCTGATCTAATTCATGTGAGGGTGCACAGTTTATAGCTATAGCCTTTGTTTAATCTTCATTAGTTGTATATCCCAAAAAGAAACCTAGAACTGTATCAATATGTTCCACAACACTGATATGTCCTTTTCTAGTTCCATTAGGTGCAACATAATATCATCTGCAAATGAAGCCTTCTTTTGTTGTAGCAGGTTTCGAGCTTATTTAGGTCGCATTGTCTAAGGTTAGTAAATATTGGAGAGACGTAGAGTAGGGTAGAGATAAGATAAGAATTTGCTACCAAAATTTTAGCTGCTTTGGTAAGTAGTTGCTGATTTCTATATAATGCTCCTACTTTTTTGTACACTTTTTTAATGGTCATGGAAATGTGAATGTCAAAGTTCAGTTTATTGTCTATTTCTACTCCTAGTAATTTGGTGTGTTCTGTAGGATGGATGGTGTTGTCTTTTGCTGTGATGTTAAAGTGAGAGCTACCTAGGCTAAGTTTGGTGGGTTGGAAGATTAGTAATTTTGTTTTGTCTGGGTTGAGTATTAGTTGGACATCGGATAACCAAGTTTCAATAGAAGAAAATGCTTCCTGTGTTCCTTTCTGCAGTTTTGGTAGGGAGTAGGCTGTGCAGATGATGGTTGAGTCATCTGCGTATTGTATGAGTGTGCCATGTGTTGTGGCTGAGGCTAGATTATTGTTGAAAATAGAGAAGAGTAGGGGTCCCAGGATGGACCCTTGGGGAACCCCTATGGAGACTGGTAGTTGGGGGGATAGGTTGTCCTGCCAAACAACTGCTTGTTGGTCAGATAGGTTACTCTGAAACCAGTTGATAACTGGTTGAGAGAAAGATATGTTATTGAGAAGAGAGATGAGTTGTTTGTGTGGGACCATGTCAAAAGCTTTGGAGAGATCTAGGAAGGTAGCTGAGGAGAGATAACCTGTATTTTTATTTTGTAGGATAGTGTTAGAGAAAGAGAATAAGGCGGTGGTAGTGCTATGGTTAGGTTGAAAACCATGTTGTGTGTTGGAGAGGAGGTTGTTAACAAGGAGGTGATCTGAGACTTGAGAATGAATGCATCTCTCTAGTATTTTGGAGAGTGGCGAGAGAATAGCTATGGGGTGGTAATTGGTTAGATCTGTGGAGGGACCTCCTTTGTGTAGGGGAATTATGTGAGACTTTCCATAGTGTGGGGACATAACTTTCTGTCAAGAGATCTGTTACTCAAGAGTGATACTGGGTAGGCTAGAGTGTCAACTGCAAGTTGAAGGTATTCACTTGGGAGGTTGTCTGCTGCTAATCTGGTGGGTTTAAGTTTAGTTAATAGTTGTTTTATTTTGGAGGTAGGAAAAGGAGAGAAAGAGAAGCTAGTGGGGAGATTGTTAGTTGTAGCTGATGGTGTGGGTTTATGGGGGGTTGTGTTGTCTAGCTAGTGATAGTACAGTTTGTGTGAAGTGATTGTTGAAAGAGGTAGCAATATTTTCGGAGGAGTGAGTTAAGTTAGGAGTGGGTGTATTTACTTTACCTGGGTGGAGGATGGAGTTTATTGAGGACCAGAATTTTTTGGGGTTATGCTGGGAGGAGGTAAGGGCAGACTGGTAGTATTGGATTTTGTCCTGTTTTATAAGCTTTTTGGTTCTATTGCGTAGTTCTAGGAATTTTTGCCTAGTAGAGGGGGTTTTGGTTTTGTGCTAGTTGTCCCAGTCTTTATCCCTGTTTTTCATTTCAGACTTGGTGTTTTTTTTCAGCCATGGGATAGTTGGGCTCTAGTTCGGGAACGTCTTATGAGGGCATGGTAATTAAGGATGCTTAGGAATGTTTTATTAAAGTAGTCAACTGTGTCATTTAGTTTGAGGTATTTTAGAGGTTGGTTGCTAGTTACAGTCTTTTAGGGATGAACTAAATGAGAGAGGGTTGAAGTTAGTTTTTTTTGCGTATTTGACAGTAGATGATGGGTTTCACTTTATAAAGGTATTTTCTTAGTAGGAAGGTTGGGGAGTGATCACTGAGGCTGTCAGATCAGCAGCCTGCTATATATGACGGGGGCTCTTATTGACTAGTATCCAATCAAGGGTAGTGTGTTTGTTGGAGTTATTTATCCTAGTAGGTGACTGGACTAGTTGGGTGAAGCCATGAAGGTTTACATGATGGGTTGGGTGGTTGCTAGAGCAGGATTGCCAGTCAGTGTTGAGGTCTCCTAGAATTAAAGTTTCTTGGGGTAGGTGGTGAGTAGTCCAGCTGAGGAGGTTTTCAAGTGGGGGGATGTTGTGGCCAGGTGGGAAGTAGCAACCCATTATGTTTAGGGTTTTATTTTGGTTTATTTTAAGGTTGGTATATATTATTTCTTCTTTACCTATTTGGGGAGCTTATAACTTTAAGATCTGGATGTCTATATGCTGCTTAAATATTATAGCTATACCACCTCCTGTTTTGTTTAGTCGGTCTACTCTTAATATATTGTAACCGGTAGGGAGGATTTGCTCATTAGTAATGTGTGGTTTTAATCATGTGTTGCCACTAGCCCCCCCCCCCCCATTTTTTGGATGCATGCCTGACTTCATGGTGCAGAGGGATAGATCCCTGTCTTTGATCAGGGTGATCTGGTTTCAGTTAGCAGACCTAGCACTGGGGGAGCCAAGTGGGAGAGAGAAGTGTGGTCTGCTCATTGCTGCTTGGGAGAGGAGAGGACTGCAACTGCTTGGGAAGCACATGAGGACATGTGATTTCTCTGGGAGAGACTTGGTTTCAGGGGAAGAGGTGGGGCTGCTTGTTAACAACATGGCTTGTTGAACCAAACACAATTGCAGATACAGATATGTATAACCATGAACTTTTAATATAAGCACTTTCATCCACTTCACCTTTACTGCGTACTTCTTTAGATACAAAAACTTCCCCCACCACAAACATTTAAATAGTAAAACATTATTATACTTCCATCTAGCGATTAATCATAAAATACCAAATTAAAAAAGTAGTTCATCAAAAATAAATGTAAAAAAAGAAAACAACACTGTAACCAAGAATTTAAACAACTAAGATACTGTATAAAAAACATTTAAAAGCCACAGTGTCTGAATCAAAATCATAAATAAATAAACCAGTATGTAAATAATTAAGATGTTAAAACTAAATGTTAAGACCTTTTAATAAGTAATGAACTCTGCATAGATATCCTATCATTAATACTAGGAGAAATCATTGCATCTAATAACACTTGCCAGTATAATTCATGCTTTTCTACTTGGGCTTCCTAATTACAACCCCTCTAAAAATGGCATATATTTTCTAAAAGAAAAAAATAATTTTTTTAAATTCTCACATTGCTCAGAGGTTTTAACCAAAGAATTATTTGTATCCTTTCTCCTGATGGCATATGTATGCTAATAAATTCTACGTTTCAAAGCTTTCACAGCCTTGCCCACAAAGAATACTGGACATGTACTGCATTGTTCTAAATATACCACCCCTGTGGTGCTACAATTAAACTTCCCATTGGGATACACTATTATCAGAAAAGTACCCATCATAAAACTTGTACCTTCAAAAATATATCTACATGGGCTGCATAAACATACCATTAACAACCATATTATTTTCCCATCCCTTGTTGTATACAAATCTCCTCCCTCTTCAAATTAATACCAGTTTTAAATACCAAGGCGAGAGTTTTACCAAAAATGTCATCCAACCCTTGGGTTATTATGAAACTAATCCAATTCTTTGTTATAATATTTTTTTGCATCTTTACTAGCATTACTAAAGACCCACACAAAATATTCATCCAGTTAACATAGTTTTATGTATAATTACAACCCCTCCCTCATTGCCTTGTCTGGCTTCATCACTCTTACATCCTTATTGCAACAAAGTTCCTTTAACAAATTATGTTCCAAAACAGACAGGTTGTATTGTGCCTCACTAAGAGGTAGGGATAACATTTTCCTAAAATCTAACATACATAGTTTTTCAAACAAGAATAGAGAAGGATGTAGTGGAGGATTGTAAAGGCTTTTCATGTACAAAATATTACACAGCAGGAAATAATTTTCTAATCCAAAAAGAATTTTGAAATTAATTTTTTTTCAGAAATAATTTTAGGTCAATAATAATTTCTTCTATCCTAGACTTAGAAGTGGGTACAAAAGTAAAGCCCTTTGCCAAAAGATTTGCATGCTCACTTTCTATTGGTAGTTCATTGAAATTTTATATTATAAAGTCCCCCATCATTGTTAAATGTGACAACTGGGGGATTTGGTTTATGACCAGGACTTTGTGGGATCACATCATAGCATTCATTATTTAATGTTTTCCCCTTCTGTTGTTCATTGTGCGACCATGGGATTGTTGAGTATTGGAATCCCAGTTTGTTCATCTACAACTGTCTAACTCCCATGATTCTGATTACTTATTCTCGTGGACCACCTTAATGGGGGTAATAAACTCAAAAGGGGGAGATTTATCCATAACATCCAGATCTGTACCCACAGATTCTTCTGTCCATTCTATTGACTCCTGAGGGAGTCAACCCACAGGTTTAGGATATGCAATGCCATTAAGATATTCTCACCTGTCTCTTTCAATTTTTTTTTTCTTTTTCCACTGTTTTATAGCATTAGCTGCTTTATCAAGTTCAAAAAATACCTTGTCATATTTATCTTTATAATTATGAAAAATCAAGTTGTTAGTAATGAGTTTATCTAGTTCAGTAATTTCACTTACAAAGTGGTCCATTGTTTTGTGGTTGTGCTTTTCCAAAACCTCCATAAGTTCACAACCATGTTGGACAAACAACTGTAAACATGTCTGATGTAAATGGGAGCCATCAACCAGCCCTGTTGGAAACTTCCAGCTCCATAAACCTTTAGGTACCCACTTGGATTTAATACAATCCATAAAATAACTATTTTCCAGTTGTAGTCTTCTAAACTGTGTCAGCTTAACTTCAAAAGTGTCCAGTTGTTTAAATTACCTTTGTTATCCACTACTGCAGTAAAAATATCCATCCATTGGTTTAGTCAGGTATTCATATTGTGGGATGACCATAAATCCACAAGTTGCCTCTGCTCACCTCCATCCACACCAGTCCTTCTGTTAAAGAAATCATCATTCCACTGTCTTGATATTGCTAACAAAGGTGGAAGAGAAAACAAACTTTCTTCCCCACCATCTCAATATTATGTTAGCAAAACCTGAGGCTGCAGATGCCTCCATAGCAATCCCCCATGGTTTGCTTAAAGTATTCAGATTCAAAGAATACAAAATTGTTGGTTAACACCAATTCCATGGCCTTGACCACAAAGGTAAGGGTATGTGAAGGTAGATTTGTACTACAAACTAAAGCTTTCTGGAATCACTGTAAGCTATCCTGATGTGGGATGACTAAGAGCAATTATTTTACATCAAAAATTAGGAAGCTCACTTCTTTATCAAATTGGACCTGGTACGCTTGGTCAAAAAGTGCCATGTGTCTTTATGAATGTATGTTTTAATATCAAAAAATGTTTTCAAAGTATAATCTATAAACTTCACCAAATGTTTAGTTTTTGAACTCCCTGCTGCCACAATTGTTCAAAGTAGGGGTCATACATAGATTTGTGCACTTTTGGTATACCAAAAATATTTAGTATTATAGGTTTATCCATGCTAGGAAATTTAAAAATGGCACTGTCCATATCAAAATTCAAAGTAGCATCTTCCAACCAGTAGTCAATATGCCAGCAAGCTAAATTAATTTAATTCTTACTCACACTCACAAAAAACTCACCATTCTGCAAACATTGCAACATCTTTTGGGAGTATACAAAACAGTCCATTAACACAGCACCACCCCCTTTATCTGGTTTCATAATTCAGTTCCTTTAACAGCTTATTTTCTTCCTTCTTTAAATTATAGTAATTAACTCCCACATTTAAAGCTCATAATTCTTTTTCACATGCCATTTCAAGGGAGGACAAACAGGATTCAGTGGGAGTTAAATAAACTAGTTCTTCCTAACACAAAACTCTGTTTACCCCCTTGACCATTATATTTGTAAAAGAAACAGTAAAATTTAATATGCAAACAAACAAGTTTAAATCAAGAATGCTGTCTACTAAACTAAACCTTTTAGGAGGAACGAAGGTGAGCCCTTTGCAAAACAACTCACTAAAAATAGGGGCAATGTTCAAATGGCTATACTTATAAATGTTAAAGCCCATAAAATTGTACACAATACCTTGACTTGTAAGTGTATTGTCCAGGGCTATCTCAGTTGTTGCCTCTTGTTGATATTCATCCTCTTTGCAGGCTGAGGATCTATTCTCTGGGGACCATCCACATTGAGTGAGCTGATTGTCCTATAATACTTCATCCTATTGTTCTTGTTCAAAATCCTTGAAGAACATCATGGATCTCTGGCTTTGTCTAAAAAAAGATGGTTATCACCATTATCATAGCCTGCACTGGAATGGGGTTCTATGATTTCATTTACATTGTCCACTAATAATTGACCCTCTATCTTGGACAACCAGCTGGGGTTCAGATACATTAAGTTGGCTTTGTATTGGTCATAATCCCCTGCCAGCTTTTTCTGATATATTTAGCACAATGAAGCATGTCTAGCATTCTATGTAGGCAAGACTGTGAATGCTTTGAAATAGATCAGCATACATATACTATCAGGAGAAAGGATACAGATAATTCTTTGTTTAAACACTTTGAGCAATGTGAGAATTTTAAAACATGTGTATTTGTTGTTTTAGAAAAGCGACCCCATTTTCAGAGGGGTGGTGATTCGGAAGCCTAAGTAGAAAAGTATGAATTATACTGGCAAGTTTTATTAAATGCAACTAGTCCTCTGTATTTTAATAATGGCATATCTATACATAGTTTATTACTTATTAAAAGTTCTTACATTATTTTTGCATCTTAATTTATTTATATACTGGTTTATTTATGACTTCAATTCAGACACTGTCACTTTTGAAAGTTTTTATATAGTATCTTAGTTGTTTAAATACTTGGTTACTTGTTGTTTTTCTCTTTGTTACATGTATATTTGAGAACTGTTTTTCTGTGGCATTTTATGATTAACCATTAGATGGCCGTATAATGTTTTACAGTTTAAATGTTTGTTTTGGGGTAGTTTTTGTATCTGAAGAAGTCCACAAGAAAGGTGAAGTGAACGGAAGCGCTTATATTAAAAGTTTGTGCTGCTACATTTCGGCATCTGCAGCTGTGTTTGGTTCTTTTATTTGGATTTTTTCTGCAGGTGGATTCATTGTTAACATTAGTTGTTGAAGTGACTAGGGACAGCTAGTGCTGATAACCCACTGCATGGCTCCTTTGCCTGTTCAGTGGGGCATTTGCACAGAGATAAGAAGAAAGGAAAAATCTCAATCTACCCAGATGGCTGTCTGGATGATGGGCTCTTCTGGCTATCTGTCATCTCAGTGAAGGGGAAGAAATAGCTCGACTGACTGGGAAGGGGCATATGACTGAGATACAGCACTGGCAAAAACTGCTAACAAGTGTGTGTGTGTGTGTGTGTGTGTGTGTGTGTGTGTGTGTGTGTGTGTGTGTGTGTGTGCATTGCAGGACATGCTGGACACTCCCTTGATTCCTGGCTCATAATTTCTGTCCACAATCTAGAAACTGGGACCAAAATAAAATGCATCACTTCCCTTGGTGAGGCATAGAATGCCACTGTGTCCTTGGCATGCTGAAGGCATGCTAGTGATGCCTTGAACCAGTTGGAGGAGCACTGCAATACTCCCCTAACACAGCAGATAACTAGTCATTCTTTGTGTCATGCTGCACAATATGACCATGTGGAAACAAACTGGTCAGTCCCATAACAAAGGTCTGTTATGACCTATTCTACATACAACAGCAACAGCAACAGCAATAGCAGAGTACATTGAAGAGAAAGAGGATGGCACCCATGCAGAATGAATCCTCCCATATACAATAGTAAGTACTGTACATAATGATGCAGGCAAAGTAGAGATGTCTGGTCAACAACTATAGCCATGACAATCAAAATGGGATAGTGTCACATAAGATATAGATGATAAATCCAGCTTTACTATCTGCCATACTGGACAGTGCATGGTGTCATCTGGATAGTAGACACAATGGCATAAAACTTTAAAAAGTGGGTGAGATGCAGGACATCGACAGACTATGTGGGGAATCAAAATGGCCTTCATGTGAAGACTACCACTATGAGAAGCCTTGTGACCTCCTGACATAAGAATTGAATGCCGCTGCTTGGACCAGACCTATATGAAGTTTGCTGGCAAGTGGTACCAGTGCTCATGATCTTCCGTAACAGGGATCAGGTGCCACTGCATAACTTTGACCTGGATTTAAACTCTTGTGCATGCCCATGATGAGGAATAGCAGGGCTTCAGACAGCTTATGACAATGGTGCTATGCATGACACTGCAAACACCACAGCACACAATCACCTCAAATACATACTCCATTCCAGCCACTTACATTTCTGTAGCGTTGTCACCCATGATGGCACTGGCATCCTATGGTGACAACAGTACAGAGATGTCTGTGGCTGGGGTGGGGCACTGGCAACACTATGTGGTGAAGTGCTAGTTGGAGTGGCCTGTGACACTACAGTCCTCACTGCATCCACCATTTCCTCATGTCTGTACTGCATGATCACATGGATCTCATGATAGTGAAGGTTATTGTTCTTCCAAACACCAAACAACACAGTTTTGTGGTGTCAGACTTTAACAAAAGTACAGGAATTTTATCCTGGCAATTTATCCCCAGTGCTGTTGGAATCTCATTTACCATGTGTGAACTATGATGTTGTTGTGTACTGCTGTGTTGCTGGCCTATGTTAAATATGCCCACTTCAGAAGAGCTGCATATGTGAACAAACGTGTTCTGCCACAGTGGAAGCATGTATGATGGTATCATCAACAGTTCACCTCTCATCTTAGGATGCTAACTACTCACCTTGTATAGCCACAATGCCTTCAATATTTCTGGATGTATCTCTACCCTGTATGGAGGATGGTAAGTATTTGAATTTTTGAGATGTTATTGCAAGGTCCAGAATACTGAAACTGACTGAAAATGTGGACATGCATATACAAAGGCCAAGACTGCTGTTCTTCAGAATACTTTGTTTTCATATGGCAATCTCGGAGCTGGTATATATAATTCTGGGGAGTGAAGAGGCTTTCTCCTACATCAGGGTGTGGGGGTGGGAAACTTGTTTGTAAAAACAAACTAAGGGGGGAAATAAGATGTTTGACATTCTTTGATCTGTGTTTTCTGCTTTTGATTTCAGTGTTTCAAGATTCCATGATACAAGTCTTAAAATTTCAGTAGAGAGATGTGTAGGTGTAGGGTGCCTTATCACCCAGTAGTGACAGATCATGACCATGTCTGCTGGCATCGTGGTTGGGTACAATTGTGGTACTGACATCAGCCCTTTTTCCAGCATCAGTTATTTCTATACCATGATCTCCACTAGTGATAACGGTAAAGACATCATGACAAATCCAATGACATATCAGTGGCTGTGACTGACCATTATTGCAGGCCTGAAGTGCTCATAGTACAAACTAGATTACCCTACACATAGTATGCCATATGATACTATAAACTAACCACTACCAGGCAGTACTAACCTAGTCTACCACCTATAGAAACAGAAAGCCACCTTTGGACCAACATCTAAATCACCTTTAGGGATAATGCATGCTACATCACTTCCAATCAGGTGCATGGGAAATGTTTCCATCTCAGTGAGTTATGTAGGCCCTGAAGGGTACCCTCTCAATTAGATCACTCTGCTTCTATCTTGTCTGCCTTTGTTTGGCTCACTCAGTCATATCTATTAGGTGCTGGAGACAATGGCTCACTTTTCTTTCCAGTACCCAGTGCTACTGATCATCCTCCAGGAAGGATGGTCAACCTGGTTCAACATTCTTTGCCTGTGATATCTCTACCCCACAGATAAAGGTCATGCTGTCAGAGGGCTTGCAGTATAATCTCATTTGCTGCAGTGTTTCAATTTTGCAGCCTCAGTCTGCCTGGTTGTCCACTACCATATCTTGTGTAAACAGCAAAGACTGGTACTGCAACTGTGAAGGATATATCTACAAATAATGGGAATGTTCTTGTTTCACATAGGCACATGAGTATGCAGGCTCTAACAGGCCTGGTATGTTGCAAATTTAATTTATTTATTTACTTATTTAACTTTGTTAACTGAGCTGGTACTTAGACTCTTTTCAATCACAACCTGGTTCTTTTAGATGCAGGGAATTGTACAGTGCATACAGATCATGCTTAATTCAACATATATCACATACAGAGGTATGATTTAAGACAACATTAAACATTCTTTGGATAAGGGCATAACAATCATACATTCCTCAGATGACAGGTTTAGAACATGTTTGTGTAGTAATGCCAACACATGTATATATTGCAACAACCAAATAAAGCTATTATCAATTTAGCAATAAAACACCACCTCAGCTTCAATCACTGTCTAAGTAGAAACTATTATACAAATAAGTAGAAATGTTTGCTGAGCTGTGTATTAATACAATGTAGAGTCCCCTTGGAACACAGACCAAAGAGATAAATACAAATCTGTTCCACATAATTTGGTGGCTCTCTCATGCACTAAATGGGAAGATACAGGAACATGTATAGGTTTCCATTGATGTTTAGAAATCATAATTAACTGTAAAAAAATTAATTTAGATGTGGCATTACTTTGAGTTATAGAACTTTGACAGTATCTGTTTAGACCTAGTGTTCTTGGGTAAGCAAGCCTAAAGATGTTTGAAGAAGCCCCTGCCATTTCCTCTGTTCATAACAGCTATTTACAAATGTATATACTTGCAGTAGCAGCATATTCAACATAATCCGTCCCAGGGACCATGGTATAGTCATGTTTAAGAGGAAGTGGGATGGAACAGTGCCATGTTTTCAGCACAGCATGTCTAGATATGTAACTTTCTAGACATTTTTGTAAGTTGATTTCTGAATGTTTTTATTTAGCTACTTTTCTAATTCTAGATATGGGGTGATTCCAGTTAACTGGCAAGATATTTGTAAAGCTTTTCTCATTGTGGTGTTACTGCATGAGCATCAGGTGAAGTTGCGTATATTTCCATCTTAACAGACAGGTGTGTATGGATATGTTTTCATACTCAGTTTGTTCCGAAGGGAAGAACAGCAATTTTAGTATATTGCCTTGAAGTGGAAGGAAGAGAAGAGCAGGGTAACCAGAGTCAGACTTAGCATAAGGCTCCCTAGACAGGAGCCTAGGGTCTTGGATTACTTGGAGGTCCCCATTATGCCAGTTTGAAAAACTTTTCTGTATAAGCAAATGACACCCAGTCACAGTTGCTAAATGCTATGATTATGCATCAGTAAAGGAATTAAAAATAAAGTGATCACACCACCCCCATGGAGTTTTAAAATAATTTCTTAACCCTAAATCACTGTAGTTTTCTGCTGATCACATATGGTTGGTCTTCCGGTTGCTGATGCCCTTGTGAACTAATGATGCCATCATGTCTGTCCTTTGTAGTCTACATATGGGCACATACATGCAGTACTATATCCTGTATTCTACATATGGGCACATACATGCAGTACTATATGTGACACCTCTGCACTGGTCCAGTAACTAAGGAGGCTCAATCCTCACCACTGGCAACAGCTAGGGGATGTACACACTGGGAGGATGTCAAGTACACACACAGTAAAGTGCAATTTTCCTTAAGAGCACACAGAGAGTCAGTCTGGGGCTGGTTTCTCCCTCTTTCTCCAGATCCCCAATAAGACTCCTCACTGACACAGCTATAGGGTTGAGATCTCAGGTGAGTGGCCATGCTAAGACCTCCAGCACTCTCTCTGTCCAACCAGTGCTTCATGTCCCTTTCAACTAGCAGACACACGTACACTTTGAGATTTGATTTATATACAAATGCAAACACACACCTGGGAAAGGCTGGCACAGGTTTACTAGCTATGCCCCCTTCCGCCCAGATTATAAGTTAGTTCTAGCTGCCACCATTATCAGCTGCTATAAGGCCCTTACAAAGGGTGTCCAATCCTACTGTGTAATGCTACTATTATCCAAATGGTAGTCTGACCAAAAGTCTATTTCAATGTAGCCTGTTCAGTGTCACCAAATACATATGCAAGTACTGTCAGAGCTTAAATATGCCTAACAAGTAGTTTCCACAAAGATAGGTTAAAATATATTTAATAATAAATAATAAAAGAACAAGACAATACTCCAAATCCTACACAGTTACTTCAGAGTTCAAAATCATACATTACAGGACAGTTTCAAATAAATACAGAAAACATCTAAAGTAATCTTTATTAGATTCCTATCTATATCTAAAAGAGATGCTATGCCCTTAATCTTACTTACAGCAAGTGCAGATAATGATGGATGAATGGATGTTTCCAAGTCAAAGACAAAATATAAAATGCCCAGTCTCTCTCTCTGAAAGAGTTCTTAAATTAATATCAAACATTACTGCTGGGTTAGCTTGGATGACATTGCTCTTTGTAACCTGACTTCAATTCCCATGCTAAACAGAAACTTAACAGAATTTAACATCTCTGTGTGAGAAATACATATCTCTAAGATCTTTGCAGCTCTTGGAAGTTGTAAAACAATAAAACCCTTTTTACATTTGAAACCTAGTAATTGCTTTTCTCCAAGACAATACAAAAATTCTGTCTCTAGACATTGAGCCCCCAAGGTACATAAAAATCCCTGAGACCCACCAATGAGACCAATAGTGGCAGGGAGAGGTTGGGCAATGGAGCCTTTATCCATCTACCTTGAGAAACACCTAAAACCCTTGGTGAATGAATCTACACATATTCTCAAAGACACAAAACATTTTTTACTGGACTTATACTCCAAGGTTGTAGCTCTACCGTTAGATATGTATTATAAAATGGTCATCCTGGATGTACAGTCCCTTTTTACTATGATACCTAACTCTGAAGGTGTTGAGAGTGTTATGAGATGTTTACAGAGTTGCAAAGCCTATAGTCCAGCTATGAAGGATTTATTTGGTGCCTTGTTGGAAATTGTCCTGGAAAATAACATCTTCCTTTTTAATGAGGTAGCCTATATTCAGAAGGATGGCGTGGCTATGGGCACTTCATGTGCCAATAGCTATGCCAACCTTGTCATGCTGGACTGGGAACATAATAAGCTGTTTGTCCTGGATAGTTTCAAGAAACATGTTGTTTTCTATGCACGTTTTGTTGATGATCTTTTCCTCCTGTGGACTGGTACAGATAAAGCCCTGGATGACTTCCATAAAGAGATTAACAGTCTAACCATTTTTTTGAACTTTTCTATTGAAAGTTCGATTAGTTGTATTACTTTTTTGGATATTTTTGTTGACAGACTACCAAATGGGATGCTCAATACTGGAGTCTTTATAAAAATGTGCTATAGGAACTCCGTATTACATCGGGAAAGTATGCACCCCAATTACATTTATAAGAACTTTATAAGGGGACAGGCGATAAGAGCATCCAGGATGAACCCAAACTATGATAGCTTCTTACAAGAGTTGTCAAACTTAAACAATAGGCTTTTACAAAGAGCATATAGGTCAGTTGAGATCACCTCCCACTTTGAAGGTGTTTTGGAGATGAGAAATGGTATTGCTAAACCATATTTCTCACAACCACATTCAGTGGAGAATGTCCCTGATATATGTCCTGAAGTTAAGAATCCACCAGTTAGATTTTCTGTTAGTTATACGCAATATATAAACAGTATAAGAGAGGTTTTGAACAAGAATCTACTTTTACTTGATTCACAACTCAAAGATATTGTTGGTGAGGAGCCTTATTTTAGATATAGGGTCAAGTCTAACCTACATAGATTACTTTGTTACCCTCGCCTATCTACACAGCCTAATTAGTGTTTGAACAATATTGTGGGTACTGTTCCATGTAATTGTTGTAACTTTTGCAAATTTGTAGTCACCAGTTCCTAGTTTTTTCACCCGGTTACCTCCTATTGTTTCAGGTTTCAGCTCAGTGCTAATTTCAATACATCACAGGTCATTTATTTAGCCAAGTGCACTGCCTGTCAAGCATTCTATGTAGGCAAGACAGACAGACGCCTACGAGACTGGGTTAGGGAACACCTTTATCACATTCGCACACTGTCTCTATGCAGTGCACTTTCTAAACACATTATAGACAGTGATAATACACATTAATTTGTATTCTTAGTTATACAGATCAATGAACCCAGTGTTAGGGATGGGGATATATGCAATTACACTGAAACACTGGAATTAAAATGGATTATCATTCTTAGAGCAGACCGGAGACCAGGTTTGAATGATAAAATTCCGTTGAAACCTGTTCTCAAGACTAGGAGACTTACTGTGAGATAAACATACATATTTTAGAATGTTAACAATATGTTTTATATTTGTCTTTTTACACAAATATATATATATATTGTTTATATATGTAGTTTTTATATACATATTTTTATATATATATATATATATATATATATATATATATATGTATTGTTTTTGCATACTGAAAAGTTTTAATCAGGAATAGGAAGTGATGTCAGCCCTATTTCCTTAAAAAATGTGACTTGATTTTATTCAGTGTTTGTTTCTTATGGTTTGAAAAAGCCCTTACAGGGTGAAAGTGCTTACCAATAAAAACGGCTTGGATTTTACTTGTTTTTGGCACGGATTCAGTCATTGTTTGAACTTGCATTTATTTCTGCTGCTTGAATAAGCCTTAGTAACTGCTGGATTTATGCTGATTTTTGTTGCCAGCCTTGGTTTGCTCCTGTACTTCTCTTTTGGATTATCTTTTGTATATGGCCCAGCTATAAAGTAATGTAACCTCAACTATTTTTAGGTTTTGCAGGTTAATCCTCTATGTTTAAGCAGGGTACACTGTGGATACATCTTAGCTCAGTACATAACATACAGTTCTTTATAAATCATATCAGTATTCACAAATGACATAGAACTATTTACAAAATTCCAGATAGCTAGGTTGGCAGCATGGCACTATATTCTGCATTCTACATATGTGCAGTGCTATATTCTTTATTCTACTTATTGGCACATACATGCAGTACTTTATTCTGATTTCTACATATGGGCACATACAACCAGTACTATATTCTGTATTCTACATATGGACACATACATGCAGTACAATATTCTGTAGTCTACATATGGACACATACATGCAATACTATATTCTGTATTCTACATATGGGCACATGCATGCAGTACTATATTCTGCATTTTACATATGGGCACATACATGCAGTACTATATTCTGTATTCTACATATGGACACATACTTGCAGTACTATATTCTATAGTCTACATATGGAGACATACATGCAGTGCTATATTTTGTAGTCTACATATTGGCACATACATGCGATACTATATTCAGTTTCTTTTTTTGTAAGTAATACAGGTAAAAAAGAACATTCCCTCTTCTGGTTTTGCAGATATGTTCTTTTTTCTTATCTTTCATGTTTGTTTGGCAGTTAATTAAATCATCAGTTTGTCTGATTTGTTTCAATTTTCAAGTTCTCCCAATACATTCCTCTTTCACTATTAGGACAACTTGGAGTCACACAGACCACTTCACTGTGCCACACTCACATGAAATCTTTAGGACCTTGGTGGAAAGTGAAGAGCACTTGTTTCTGCAACTCAGTCAACATTGCAGATGGAAAGTATCTGTTCATTAATTTGAAATCTTAAACTCACTGGCATAGATAAGGAGGATTGACATGGACATGGACTGAACTGATCTACTGACATTCAGAAATGGTAGGTTGGTGGTAGTCCATCCACTGTTCTTGTCAATCATTTCTAGGCAGTGATAGCCACGTGTTAAGGAGATGGAGATTATCAGCAGGAACAATGGTGAGAATTTGTCATTTGCTCAATTTCAGGTTATTCTGGCTACACATCTAACATCTTTGTGATACATTACATTCAATTTCTGAATCACTTTTCTGAACCATAGTAGGCAAAGATGAAATGGAATGTTGTCCCTAATGCTAGCTGTTGAATGGATATAATTTTCAATAGGTATGTGAAGTCTCCATGGCGGTATTATACAGTAATGGTATTGGCATACATTCATTTAAATAGAATAGAACAGAAATACAATTTTACATAGAGGAAGTATGCACCCAAGACACATCTTTAAGAATGTAGTTAAGGGGCAGACATTGAGAGTGTCCAGATTAACAGCGAATGACGAAGATTTTGAACATGAGGTGGTAGACCTTAAGCACAGATTCACAGAGAGAGAGGTTACATAGATCATACATGTAATGTTTTGGTAGGAGAAGGTGTTAAATTAAGGGCCACAGTAGGTAAACCATATTTTTCAGGAAGGGAGGATGGTGATGTAGGAAAACGACAAGACAAAAGAAAAGTAGT
This sequence comes from Protopterus annectens, assembly GCF_019279795.1. Lineage (NCBI taxonomy): Eukaryota > Metazoa > Chordata > Ceratodontiformes > Protopteridae > Protopterus > Protopterus annectens. The sequence continues at coordinate 1,955,298,238 of NC_056741.1, read as the reverse complement.
AAGAGTCCCCACACAATATTCCAGTAATATGTCCCTTGTAACAGGAATAATCAAGAAACATTAACCCATTCTAACACATGATGTCAGGATAAAGGAGATAGTAGGAGAAGATCCTAGTTTCTCTTTTAAGAATAAAAAATCTTTAAAAAGATACCCATGTTATCCCAGAGATGGTAAGGTGGGAAAAGATGGAGAAATTGCTCCAGGAAAAGGAACCATACCATGTAAAAAATGTAACCAATGTAAATTTATAGATATTAGCAATACTTTTTCTCACCCTAACACTGGCAGAATATTTACATTCAATGTACAGGCCACATGTCATACTAAAAATGTTCTGTACTTAGCTGTATGTAAAATCTGCTTGAGTTTTTATGTAGGAAAAGCTAACAGGGAACTTAGATTTAGGATACGTGAAAATCTTTTACATATTAAAAACTAGAATCTTATAAATGCTCTAGCCAAGCATGTTAAAAATACAGAACCAGGACATGCATTCAGGTTCCAAGTAAGAGAAAAGATAGATGAAAATGAGAGAGGAGGGGATATGACAAATAATACTGAGACCTCAGAGACACGCTGGATTATTAGGCTAAGAGCTGACAGAGGCTTAGGCCTCAATGAGAGTATTTCTTTAAAATCTATACTGAGAAACAGACCTTTGGCTAAATAGTGTAATAAGTTAATTAAAGCTATGTTTGTATATGAATTTTATACATATTAAGTTGATTATTTTTATTTTTACCTAAAGTTTGAGTTTGTATTTATATGTACATAATATTCTCATATTATATAGTTTTATTAACTATTTTATCTGCAAAGTATTAATAGAAATCAGTAGTTAATATATGTATGTAAACTGAGTTCAGTCCACCAAGTAGTGGATGTTTTTAGAGATTATGAGTATAATTGGATAGGATTGTAAGATGTCAATTAAGTAATTTAAGTTGATTGAATGACATATATATAGGTATGTAAGCCAGTGTTTTATGTAAAGGTCTGATGAAGTGCTGTGAGAAGCACTACAGAAGCGCTTACCGACAATAAAAGCTTGTTTTTATCATAAATAGCGTTTCCTTCAGCCACAGGTTTCGATTGTTGATAGACTTCGTGACAGCATTTAAATAGATATGGCTGATTAAATGAAAGAAAAATAAGTACAAATATATATACATTCTTCTTCCTACTTAATCTGTCTTTTTTCCCCTCACATTTGGTTTGAGAGGGCACCAGCAGAAGGGACAAACAAAAGTACAACTCTCCCTAGCTACTGCTTTGTTGATTTTATACCCTTCTTCTTTGCTTCTTAACTCTCCATCTTTTTTCTTTCATATGCTAAACTAATGACAGAGACATGTTTTTTGTGTTTGCATGTATCTGTGAGTGAACATGCACTTGGTTATGTTTTTAACTCTGTTTTTAGCTTTGTTTATGAAGTCAAAACAAAAACAATGCAAAATGAAGTCATTATATCAAGACAAGTGTTGCAGTAAACACCTGAAAGACAGTTGAAATTCTGTCCGCCATAACTGCAGTAATCAAAATAGCAAGGCTGTAAGTAAATTGGGGAGATATATCAGCAGAATCTATCTGCTTGTTCAGCACTAAATAACATTTTATACAACTGTGTTCCTAGTCGGTCATTATGGATCCATTGACAAAAAATTCCTGTCTGTCCATAAACTTATCAAATCTGCTGGTCATTATCTGTACTCTTACCATGTCGCTAAGGCTTGAAACTCCTTGTCTCTATCCATCAGGTCAGTGTCCTCCCTCCCATACTTCAAAACCACTTAAAAAGACTTCCTAGCCAGAAGCTGGCTCTGTTCTTTCTCATTGCCAGGATAAACTATATCCCTAAATGTGAACAAGTACCTATTCATACCTTACATCACTTTCCTTTCCCTTCTTTACACACATTCTTATAGGTTCATAGGTTCATAGGTTCATACTAGGCTATCTGCCCTGGGACAATTATAAGCCTAGTCCGATTCTGTATGGCTTATGCCACCCCTTGGTTTGAGTATACTGTGCCTTTTTTAAGGTTTAGTTTACTGTGCCTCTGTCTAATAGTGACACGGGAGTAATCCCTGAGACAAACCTATGATCCCCCATCCACTTATCGAGATTCTTCTTGAAGAGATTCAGTGAGGTGCTCAGCCTCACATGAACTGGAATTCTATTCCAGAGCGAAGGGAGCCTCTGGGTTATGAACCTGTCCCTCCAGCAAGTTCTATTTATTTCTGTGCTGAGGTTCAAGTCCCTCGAGCATGTGGTTCTAAGGGATTTAGATTTACTGAGGTGGAGCATGTCCATTAATTCTGGATTTGACATAGCTTTGTATGTCAGGCATAGATCGCCTCGAAGTAGGCGGTATGCAACTGAGTAGAGCTGGAGTTTTTTTAACCGAGCAGCATATGGCATCTGTTTGAGACCCTTGATCCTCTTGGTGAGATACTTTTGGGGTCTTTCTAATTGCTGCAGGTGTCGGGTAAGGTACATCCCAAAAGGGGCATTGTATTCTATGATGGGCCTGATGAGGGTGGAATAAAGGGGCACAATGACCTCTCTTGATCTAGATGTGAAACCCTTCATGATGAGGTGGGCTATGTAGAAGGTCTTTCTAACCACTTTGGCAATGTGGTTTTCAAAGGAGAGATTGCTATCAACTTGGTTCCCCAGGTCCCTAATAACTTTCTCTGTACTTAATGGGTTTCCGCCTATGTGGTAATTTGTGGGCACATTGTTTTTGCCAAAGGGTATGACTATACATTTTTTGGCATTTAGCTTTAAACCATGGCACTGGCACCAGTTATCTGTCTCTGTGAGACTTTTTGAAGGATGTTTGTGTCAGCTGGAGAGTTGATTATGGCACCCAGTTTGCAGTCGTCTGCGAACTTGGTGAGCCATAGTCCTCCCACGTTTGCCTGTACCTCGGAAAAGTATATACCGAACAAGAGTGGTCCCAGGACAGAACCCTGTGGGATGCCACTTGTGACCGGTTTTGAGTCTGATATGGCTCCAGCAACTCTCACTCTGTGGGTTCTGTCTTTGAGCCAGTTTGCGACCCATCTTGTGACATAGGGGTTTATATTTAAGCTGGATAGCTTATCTATGATGCCCAAGTGGGGTATTGTGTCAAATGCCTTTGCAAGGCCCAGATAGGCTGTGTGGACTACCTTCCCTTCATCTATGGCTTTGGTGACTGTTTCAAAGAAGTCAACCAGGTTCAAAAGGCAGGATCTGCACTTGACAAAGCCGAACTGGGTAGGATCTAGTGTCTGTAGGTCCCCAATGTCTTTGTTTATGAGCTCCATGATGATCCTCTCCATAGCCTTGCAGACTAAGCTAGTCAGGGTTATGGGGCAATAGTTTCCAGGGACCGTAGAGGCTCCACCTTTGTGGAGTGGGACCACTGTTGCTGTATGCCATTCTGTGGGCACATATCCTGTAGTGAGGCTGAGATTGTATAGCTGTTTTATTTGAGGGATTAGTTCCTCTTGTAGTTCATGTAGGACGCAACCTGGGACGCCATCTGGTCCCATGGAAACAGTGTTTTTTGCTTTGGAGAGGGCAGCCTTCACCTGAGCATCTGAGATGTTTGGGAGGCAGCCCTCTGCCGGGATAGATACTTGCTCTTTATGGGGGGAGGGGGTGGAGAAGTTTGCACTGAACCTGTCTGCCAGGATATTGGCGATGTCTATGGGTTCAGTGTATTTTTTGTCGTTTAGAATCAACTCAGAACAAGTCTGGGAGTTGCTTCCCAGGTTTCTAACATAACTGAAAAAAGCCTTATGATTGTCTTTGGTGTCCTGTGCAATTTTTCTCTCGAAGCTGGCCTTGGAGGATTTTATGAGGGATCGTAATTTTTTGCTAGTACTGATCAGAGATGCCTTCCCTATTAGGGATTTTGCTTACTTATATCAATTTCTATCCCTGGCTTTTTCCTCTAAATATACCATAAGCCTGCTTTTCTCTCACTTCGTATTGCAATTCCTATGTGTATTATACTAATTTAGTTTTAATTTCTCTATAAACTGGCTGAAATTTCTCTATTAAGTCATTGTCATTTAACTAGGGGTCTATATCAAATTATCGAAATTCCAAAATATTGAATACCATAAGCTCGACCTTGGAATCTCGAAATGTGATATACTCGAATGCTCAGAACAGCAAATTTTTTTCCAAGGGAAAACATTTGCTGTTCCGAGAAAATACACACACAGCACAAGCACACCAAAATATATAATCCACACATACACACTTCACAGAACCCTATACTAAACCGTACATACACTACTAGCTATCCACTTACCTTAACCCAACCCTACCCTAAGGTCCTTAACTAATGCACACTCTTCTTACCCGCTCCATAACCCTAAGGTCCCTATCTATCACACACGCACCTTACCCACTCCCTAACCCTAAGGTCCCTAACTATCGCACACTCACCTTACCCGCTCCCTAACCCTAAGGTCCCTAACTATCACACACTCACCTTACCCGCTCCCTATCTCTAAGGTCCCTAACTATCACACACTCACCTTACCTTGGTCCGTTCGCATACTTACCTTAACTCGGTCCATCACCTTTGTACCACAGTCGAGGAAATAACAAAGCCGCAGAAACGGTCCACTGAATACTTTCCCTAGGAAAATATTTGATGTTCTGCAGCCTCGCTATTTCAAGTGTTCACTAAATAAGGGTCGATATTAGAACATTCGATGTTTTAACACTTCGATGTTCTAATATAGACCCTATAACTAGTATCTATTCTTAACCAATTTTTTCATATTATGTCTAATTTGGTATAATTATTTAAACTATAGTTGTTTTTTGTGTTATTATTAAAGACTCTAAAATTATTATTGTTAAAATGTTTTGTAATATTTTGGAGTTTTTTTCCCAGAACCACTGCTGACAATGGGCTCCTACCCAGTGGGACTTTCCTGGTGATCAAATGTCAATAAATAAATAATATATATTAAGTGCATTGTTGTGGTATCTCTGGGAGGACAAAGGCCCAAAATTTCCTGTTACTACAAGACACAGCTGTCTCAGAGTTAATACATGTAAACAACAGAGGGAGCAGGGGAAAGACATACTTTAAAAAGGTATAACTTGTAGACATACCTCTCAACTAATACCTCAAGCCAGACTTTATCCTGTTAATGAAGATACTTGTAGCTGACAATAGTCAGGAGCAGATGGTTGAATTTTTTTCTTCGCTGTCTGTTCTACAGTTGTAGCTAGATGACTGCATTCATTTTATGACTAAGATATTCAAATACAGGAGTTATTTCCCTTCCTTTGAACTATTTATTTACTGGAATACATTTTTTCAAATAATCTGCCATGTGAAACAGCCCATTAACCAGAAATCCATTTAGGATTATTTTTTATGAAACCAGAAGTCTTCTTACATTTATTTCTACTTTTTATGATCAAGTAACAATGCTGGACGAACCCATTTGTTTTTGCTTCCAGGATACTCCATTAAACAAAAAGTAGCTTTATATTACTTAGATAACTGGTAGTTGGTTGATAAACCCACAATTAACTGTAGTCCTGGCCTGATTCCCACAGATAACATCTGCTTACTGTGTGAGCTAGTGTAAGTCACCTAATGAGACATTGCTCCCAGTAGGAGTTGGAAATGGGTACACAGAGATCAGAGCTGTACCCTAGTTAACAAACTTTTTTAAATTTAGGTACATAAATCAGCCATCTAATTAATAAAAGGCAATTATTACATATGTGTTGGATTCAATATTCTTATGAAGAAAACAACAACATATGTTAAGTGTGCTTCACAAAGTAAAGGAACACTGAGATGGCAGGTTATGGTATGGAAGAGACAGATATTACATAGGAGAGACACGCAGAATATATTGTGCCTTTGGAAAAGCAATACAAAAAACATCAGGCATGTGTGATCTAAATTATATTAACCTTTCATGGAAAAACTACTACATTCCACAATCATAGATGTACTCACAGAGCCATTTTCTTGAAACAGTAAAATGTTTATCTATAACCCTTTTGAGGATGTTATTGTGGATCAGAAGTCTCAAAGGGATGGGAGGCTACAGAGGCTGTGTTTCTTCTCTGTCCTGATGCTACAGTTAGGCCAATATAAATAAACCTTGCAGGAAACAAGTGGAATTAGGCTACTGTATGTGTTCCAGGTCCTGCATTTGCCTGCAGTTTAGTACATCGTAATCCTTTTTGAGCACAGCATCCCTTCTTCTGAGTAAAGAGAAATACCATTGAAAGGCAATCGTGAAAAACAGAAGGAAGGATGTTATCAATCTGAACATACCTGCTCCTTCCATCCTGGTCTACAGTTAATTTTCAGAAGGTGAATTGCAACACTGTGAGCAAGTACTGGTGTTCATTGAGTTAGGTAGTACAACCCTCCCCCCACTTAAGGATAAGTAAATGTTGCACTTTGGCCCTTATAAAATAACTAGTTAAGTTGTTGCTCTGAGTGTTTGTGGTTTGTGAAATATGTTGGTCACATCTTTATCCTTTGATCTTTATCCATTTAAGCTACCCAGCAGCATTTCACACCTGTAATAATAATAATAATAATAATATTATTAATAATAATAATAATAATAATAATAATAATAATAATAACAACACTGACATGACAATAGAACATAATCTGTTGCAAATTAATTTGCAGGACCAGTATGAAAATGCATACAATTCATAGGAATAAGGTGCCATTTATGTATACCATGTCTGTCATTAAGTTATTTGTTATGTCTTTTTAAAAGGAACTTTTCAAAACATATTCACAAAAATTAGCAAACTGTTTCTTATATTATGCAAACCGTAGAAATAAAATGTAGAAAGATATTTACTGAACAAGAACAGGGCAGATGGTTTAGATAACAAAATGATCAGCGTCTAGTATGTGTAATTGAGATCTTTCAATGGAAGATCACTTATGTCATGTGAATATTTTATTTTACGTATGCAGATGGTAAGTGACTGTTGCTGCTTAATCTTAACACATTACCTCATTTGTTATACTAACAACATAAATATAAACTTGCCACTTCCAGCTTCCATAAATAGCAATTATATTATGATCACGTAAAAACGCTGGTATTACATGTATTCTTGCAAGTCATATTGCCCAAGTGTAAGGTAAGATCGGATGTCTTGGAGCTATAGTTGTTCTCTCACTTGGCAGCAAATTATTCCTGAGGGTAATCTGCAATAAACTACTCTTAACAGCTTTTAAGTGAGTACAACCAGTCTAAACATGTTAGCAAAAAACTGTCCTAAGCAAATGCAGTGCCTCACTCAGCAAGGCATGATGCAGCTATAATGAGAAAAGTCATCATATGAATAATACAATCACCTGACAGGACAGAGAATGTAACTAGGAAATTTAGGAAAGAATTACTGAAGTAAACAAACAAAAAATGCTGTTTTGAACTAAATAACGGTGTTCACTTTTAGTTAGATGATCATTACAGCAACAGACAAAATCTATTAGGTTTATTCATATTCCAGTCAATAGAAGAAAGAAGGTCAAGCTTGAATTGTTATTCAGGCACATTCATTCAACAGGTAAAACAGTAGTACAAGTCAGTACATGTATATATTAAAATATATATCAAGTTTGCATCAGGAGGCAGTAAATGAATACAGAGCTGACATGTATGTGGTAGCACAGGAAATACTTTGGATAGATATGCACACCACACAGCACACAGAATTCACTTAGGTGAACAATACTGAAATGTTTGGTACAGCAAACCAAAGCTGTATTTACTTTTTTATGGGAAAACTTGCAAAACTAGAACATATTCAAGGGAAACTTGTTAAAGCAGGTCTGTTTCTGTTTATGCCATCTTCAGGAATACAGCAATTGTCTACAAGCTCAAAGTGATGGTGGGCTGATTTAATGTCTGAACACCACAGTTAGGATACCGTAAGTAAATCTTAATGGGTAGCAAATGAATTTAAGCCAGAAATATACTACTACTTAAAGTATTCATATCAGGTACTTAGGCAATATATCAGCGTGATGAAAATTAAGTTTCCTGCATTCTAAAATACAACTCAGGAGGAATAAACATTGTGAAAAGTGATGCATTGGGTTAGGTAGCTTTGTTCCTTTTCCTACCAAGGCTAAGCATAGCTCTCAAAGAATCAAGGCTAAATCTCAACAGAACTAGAGACAACTACGGAAATTATCAGGGACACTTTTAAAATATTAGTAGTATTAATCTGAGGCATTGACAAAATAAACAAATTAATATACATATTCTGAAGTAAAAAAGGGCTACAAATGTAATTATTGTCATTATTTAAGCAGTGTAATACATCACCTTTTCTCCAAAAGTCATCAGTTTTATAAGGGATTATGAGGAAAAGAGTTAAAATTTTGGTCAAAAACAGGGACTTCTCCGAAAATCAGGAACATTTGGAAGGTATGAGGCCTAGTAAACTATGTGCTTTACCCCATATAAGATACTCAGTTAGATGTTTTTGAGTCTGCTTGCTTGTTAGAGATTTCAGATAAAACTACTACTAAGTCTGTAACAATTTCATGTAATGACAGAATTGTGACATTTGTGGTAATAATTAATTAACCTAGGAGGGTATGTGACAGTTTCTGAGTCTGAAATTGAGGGATTTAGTTGGATATGGGATGTGAATCATTTGTGAGACAGCAATGCCTCTTATAATTACATTCAGCATGATAGTAACATTAAACAGCACCGGGCTATTTAGGTATAAAATATACAAGGTTCTGCTATTGTGAGTCACATTTTGAGATTATGACTTTTAGTTTCGTGAGATAGCAAGTACAGAACAAAACCTGTTAATGGTCATCCAATTATGTGGCTGCAATGCACAAGTAAAGCATCCAAGAATATCTGTAGATGTTATTTCCAAATATGAGCTATAAAAGGATAGTGATTTTTTGAGAAGGGCACAAGAGACCCCAGCCAAGAAGACTGCCTAAACCCAAAGCTCTGGACAGGACCTGCCAAAATTTGGATAAGAATAGTGTTGCAGAATAAGCAACTTAGAAGGAAAGATGAGTGAACAGGAACAAAAAGAGGAAAGACAGCTGTCTTAAAGTTGCAAATAAGGAGGTGTAATATTCCAATATATTTTGTTCAATTGTTCTTTGTGTCAACCCCACCCTCCACTGAGGCATTCTTTTTCTTTTGGCTTTTTCCTGGTTAGGGGTCACCACAGTGGATCATCTGTCTGCTCATGATTGGCAGTGGAGTTTTATGGTGTCAGGTTGCCAGCCTGATGCCCCAACTTCCACAGAGGGCACACACACATGCATGCACTCACACCTAGGACCAATTCAGAGTATCCAATCCACCTACAGCATGTCTTTGGGATATGGGGGGAAACTGGATCACCTGGAGAAAATCCATGTGACCTCAGGGAGGACATGCAGACTCTGTACAGAAGGCATCCTAGCTGAGAATTGAACTGGAGAACCTCTTGCTGTGAAGCAGCAACACTAACTGCTGCACCACCATGGCCACCCCCTCCACTGAGACATTAAGCTAAAGTTTTTGAAATTCTAACCTACCTGGGGTCATTGAAATGTAGCTCAGAGCCACAGGACTAGAGCTCAATATTGACTTTATTTGTTTAGCTTCTTGCAGCTTGAATATTTTTTTTCTCCAACCTTACCACTGTTTTCTATTATGGTTTTAAACGGCTGTGTCTCTGGCCTATTTCCTCTTATGGTAATTTGATTTCCATAGCCCCTCCCTCCCATCTTTCATTGTTATTGCCTGTTGTTTAAGCTTTTATGTATTCTTCCCACCCATTGTTTTCCTTAGATATGTAATACTGAGTGCTCAACCAGCATGCCAGAATTACTTTTGAGTAAACCTCCTTTACTGCATATTGTCTGCTGCTCATTTTCCCCAGCACTCCCATCTGCTCAGTGCCCTTGTCACACTCTAATCGAGTCTTGAATTAATCCTGATCCATCCTTGGCAGATAAGAGATTTATTTTATTATTCTGTACTTTAGTTAACTGTTTTAGAGTGCTGTGCTACTGCTTTATTTAATGATCTTGAAGTTTAAATCATTTTAAAGTTCCTAATACTTGAAATTACCTTGTTTAGGTAGTTTGTTTAAGTTATTTTGTAGTAGCATTACATTCTCAAGCAATCTTTTGTGTTTTTACATTAAGAGGACTGGGACAGTCCATCTAGTGGCTGTAGATGGTGACCATATCTATGTGAATCGGGAAACACGTAAGAAAGCTGTAAGTGTAGACATTTTATGGGCCAAAGGACTTAAAGGCTGGTTTCTTGTGTTTTAAGTGCCTGTATACATTTAGAGTTTTTACACACCACTGCTTATTGTGCATCAGTGGTTAGTAGTGCCTTGTACTGACACAGTCATCTGGAAACCAAATTTTCCTTTTAAAACCAGCCCTGAAACTCTATCAGTAACCTGTTGAGTGTAGAGCAACTACTTCATGTGCTGAGTAGCATAGAGCAGTTTGTTTGCATGTTGAGGAGCACTGTCCCTTGAATTCATTATTACATAGCCTAGTTTAATCAAGTCTCTAACCACAAAGGCAGCCTTAGTCAGTCAACTATTAACCCCTTGTAGCTCACCCAATAAAGGACTGACATCATGGATATGCACATTCCCAATTTCTCTGCAGCCAGTTAGGTAGACATGAGTATATTGAGAAAATATAAACATTGTCCAATGTTCACTGACATCTATTTAATTCTCAAATAAATGAATATAGTATATGACAGATGTCTACACACAATGTTTCTGGAGGCAAAACTCTTACACAAACACTCATAATAGCAATCTGGTTGTCAGAAATACCCATTCTACACAAATTACACATAAAACACACCCCATACATAGTCCTACTTATGCTGAGGCACTTAAATGCCATCTTCCTAAACCCCAAAGACCTCTCAGATATTCAACCTGCAAAAATTATCCTCAGAAACCTGAAAGCATTCAACAGCAACAGTACCTAACATGTAGCCACACCCAGTGGAGCCTCAACTATCAAGCACATAAGGCAAGCCAGTACACGACATAAAGCTCTAACAATAGGAGACTCCATTGTACAACATACTGATGCCACATGCACCAGACTGAACAAGGAGAAAATAACAGTTAGTTGCCTATTATGGGCCAGGATCCCGGAACTCATTGCACTACAGGTACCAGAATGATTCAGTTTTTGGTGTCATTCTAGGGGATACAATATTTGTCTGCATGAGAATACATGTAACAAACCACATTTCTTTGCCAGTGATGGTCTGCACATGTCCCCTCTACGTTTTCAAATATTGGCTAAACATTGTCCTTTCCCATAGAGCCTTTTTTAGGCAATGCCAAACTGACAATTTTTCCAACACAGTAAAATCCACCAAGGAAATCTAAAAGTGTTATAGCTCATTTCCTGGAATTTAAATAAGAAATTCCATTCCCTCCAAGCTCTTCCCACCTTGGAGAATGCAGACATCTATGTAGCCACCAAAATATGGTTTAAAGCCACAGAGAGTACCTCAGCAGTGCAAGCGTTCAGGGCCTTCCACACATTTAGACCAGCAACTGCACAGGCAGGGACTAAAGGTAAAGGCGTTCCCTCAGTATTAATATCAAGCACACCTCTAGGTTGGTTAAACAGGATTTCCCATTGGAGTTCCTCCACATCCAGATTACCATAGATAAAGTCCCATACCAAAACCTAGCAAGATATAGGTCACCCTCTAGGTCCCATGAAACCCATAGCTCATAATTAGTCCTATTTGACATACTCACCATTTAACCAATAATACATCCTTTTTAACCCCCCTCAAACAACACTTCTTACCTTGATCTTTTTCTAACTGTCCACATCCATCAGCTTACCCCTCATACATCTCCTCATGAATACATAAGTTATAAACCTTGTAGACACAGCAGTTTGGAACAGGCAGCCTAAACAGAAACAATTGTATACGCTGCTCTCTGTCATATGCTATTATCACTATTCTCCTATACAATATTAACATCTTCCATTCCCTCCTACATTACTTTATGACTTACTTCAATATATCTCTCACGCTCTTTACAAACCTTTACAATACTAAAATCTCCCTTCCTACATAAGTGTATAACTAACTTCATTATGTATCAAAAACTCCTTGCAAACCTTTCCTTACTGAAATGAAACAACACTAAACGTCTTTGCAATAAAGCTTCCCTTCTGCAGTATCAATCCATTTACCTCTGCAAGATTTTACATCTGGAACAACTGTATAGACTTATAATTGTTGATGTAAATACTTTACTGTATATAACTCTCTTGTAATTAAGTGTTTTGTTTCATGAGAAATGTAACTATTTTTTGGAGAACTGTCTGAAATTCACTTGCTAATAGAAATGTACTGTGGTGGAGCTTTTCTCTCCAGGCCTCCACTGAAAATGGGCTCAGTCCAACTTTCCTGGTCAACAATGACAAATAAATTAAAAAAAATAATTAAATAAATCAAATACCATTCTCATTGCAGACTTTAATTATCCTTCTATAAAATGGGAATCCTACAAAACTACAATTTTTGAGGTGCAGGGATTCCTAGACTTTGTAAACAAAAACTCACTAGACCATTTAGTGCATACACCCACTATGGGTACAAATATCTTGGACCAAGTATTCACAAATATGGGAGAATGTTGAACCCCTTCCCCCATGTTGTGTCCTCTCTGGTGAGACTAGGCCACAAAGTAGTTTCCTTCGAAATATAACAGAAACTACTCCAAGACAGACTACCTTTTATTAAGTGATAACCTGTCAAAATTTCAAGTCCCTCTGAACCTAGGTAACACAGCAGCCAATGCAGAGTTATTCACAGAGGCTCTACACACCCTTTTTAATGACTGCATTGAGGCTGTTCTGCCTACTATAAGTAAGCCCAAAACTAATTCAAAAAACAAACCACTGTGGTGGAATCCAAAATTAGAGATTGCACAACAAAAGAAAAAAAGTCAAAAGTAAGATTAGGGAATGTAACATTAAAAAAGATAAAAATTCACTCATCAAACTGAATTGGCAACTAAGAGGATTAATTAAGTCCAACAAAGCAAATTTTGAGGTAAAGGTAGTGTCCTAGGCCAAGGTCAACCTTAAGGCCTTATTTAGCTATGTCCAAACCCTCAAAGCCAGCTGACAACAGTGTGCAGAACTATTGGAAAATGGAGGCACTTTCATGGAACCAGAGATACAGCAAAATTTCTGGCTGAAAAATTCAGCTCCAACTTTACCCCACCCCCACCCCCAGCCGTTCCACAGGAAATAACATCTAACATAATTCCCCCAACTATCAGTGAGGAGCAGGTTGTAGATTTGCTAAGGTCAAGAATACAGCTTCAATGGGCCCTGATAATATCCCAAGATTTCTCCTAAATAATCTGAAATATGATCTATCTGGGCCACTGGTGTCACTATTCAAGCATAGCCTCTACACGGGCTTCATGCCATGTGAATGAAAGACTGCAATGATCATTCCTCTGCACAACGGTGGACCATCAATGGATCTTGTGAGATATAAACTAATTAGTCTGACATCTTATATGCAAAGCCATGGAAAGAATTATAATGGAAATGATTAAAAATGAGAGGAAACCTTCAGAGACTGTACCCAACCCAGTTTGGTTTCATCAAAGGCAGATCACGACTACTGAACCTGGTGGACTTCTTTGAGAAGGTCACCAAGGCAATGGATGAGGGCAAAACAGTGCATATTGTTGACCAAGCTAAGGCTTTTGCTACAGTACTGCACTTGGTCATTAAAGAGGAAGCCAGGATTGGAGAGACAACCTCCATGAAGAGGCTGATCACCAATGGTGTCCCCCAGGGCTCTGTGCTGAATCTTCTCTTTGGCATCTTTTTTTTAGATATCAAAGCCAATGTCAACAGCCTCTGGGTTATGCAGTTTACAGATGATTACAAGCTAGAAGCAAAAATAGTAAACCCCCCAAGATACTAACATTTTACTGGACAATCTAACACAGACAGATGACTGGTGCCAAAGCCATGGCTTAAAACTCAGTGCCACAAAATAAATGCAAATTAGAACCTTTTTGGAAGTTGGCCACCCAGGGAAGCTACTTCACTGATAAAACATCTTAAACATAGATACAGTAGTCTGGGATTTGGGAGCTCATGTAGATAGTAACCTAGCTTTTGACCAACATATGTCTAAATTTGTCAGAAAATCAATCTATCTCACTCAGCTTATAAGTAAAGACATGCAATTTAGGTCCAGGAAAGTTATTGTGTCACTGTACTTACTCATCATCAGATCTATCATTAAGTATAACTCCCCTTTCTGTATGTATCTGACCAGGAGCATGCAACAAGTGGAACATTCATAGAACTTCCTTACAAAAGGAATACAAGGCATAAGCACAATGTCCTATGCAGTTCACCTTAAAGCCCTGTCTCTGTACCCTGCTTCCTACAGACTGCTGAGGGCAATTTATGCCTGGAATACAAGTCATCCTCAGATCCCACTCTGAGGGACCTTTTGCATATTTGAAAAATGAACAGCATCAGAGCTACTAGGCCTAAACATTTAAACTTTATCTGTGACTTAAATAGGGCATGTTGGAGGGACAGATATGTATCTCAGAGAATCTCAATTCTCTGGAATAGGCTTCCCATCCTTGTGAAGCAGAGCCCTTCCCTGACCCTATTCAAGTGCAACCTGGATCAGTGGATGGGAAATCCGAAATTCACCCCTTGACAAACACCTATATCTATCTATGATGGACAAAGGCAGCTGTTAAGTCATGCCCAAATAACATACACCGCCTTTAAATAACCTTTAAGGCAGAATAACTCATGGGATACATTTGGGTTGCATGGCTAGGCTTATAAAGGCACCAGTGTTGCAGGAGCCTATTTACAGAATACAAGACTTAAGGGACAGAATTAAAAGGCTTAAAAGATGGATGATCATGAAAATTAGACAAAGAATAACATCCGGATAATTGGAATATAAAAGCTATTTCATGAGAGATTTGTGACATTGCACAGGCATGTTTGGATGCTCATAAAGCTGGTTGAAGATTACTCAGAAATACTCTACAGCAGAAAGAAGGCTATGCTGGTAGTACTAAATGCATTAAAATGAATGGTTGGACAATCATATAAATGAATACTTATTTAATAAAAAAAATAAAACAACACTAACCTTGGACCATTAATGCACTTGCTTTATTTTTGTATTAAATAAAGTACCATTTGCATTGTGCCAGCAAACATTTTGTTTTATGTCATCACACAAATGGAGATGGCACAACAGGCTGACAGGCAACAGCAGGAAGAGGACAATGGAAGGGGGAAAAAAAATTTTGAAATGACCATGTCCAGGACATACCCATACACATGTAAGAGCCAAAAGGCAGGGGATGAGGTACAGTCTGAGCATAGGCAGCTGCCAAAAGACAATGTGCAACTCTGAGGGTAGGCCCATCAAAAGGACTATGCTGAATGGTAGAAGTGTGGAAAGCAGGAAGGGGTAGGCAAAAGCAAGAAGAAAAATGTAGTTAACTAAATAGAATATTGGTTTTCATCAAATCCTACCAAAAGGAAAAGAATACAAGAAAAGTTAAAGAGGATGGGGAGGAGACATTTTTCTCGTACAAGGAGCAAGACTTGAAAATCAGAGAAGATAAGAAGATACTATGTTCTGACTACCCAAAGGGAGAAACATACAGCTATGCAGGAGGGAAAGGGGAGTAACACTTCTGTTTTGTAGAAGGCTTCAGACAACCACAGAAATGTGATAAAAAGTCATATGGATAGATGTATCATGCAGCAGGGAAGGGTGGAAGGCACACATGACAGTAGGAAACATATATCTACAAAATAGGGATGAAGAAAGATTCTACAAGAACTTTTTTGGCTAACTGGCCATAGATCAAAAGAGAGGTAACATAGATAAAAGGGGGACTACAATGTCAACATCTAACCATAAAAAAGATGGATTGTATGGTTGGAGGGAATATAACAAAAAGTTAAGAAAAGAACTAGCCTAAGGAATTAAAGAGAGAGGATAGCTAGACATATGGTGGAAATGTATCCAAACGAGAAGGAATACACCTTTACAAGAAACATTTTAGTACAGGCTAGTAGGTTAGACAGATTGTTAAGGAAGGAAAACCTAATGGAAATAATGGAAGAGATCCAAATACAGAAGAGACACATAATAGATCATACAGCATTGAAACTTAAGGTAAGTGTGCTAGAACAGAAAACAATGACAATGGAGTGGAGGTGGGCTAGCTATAAATGAAAGGTGACAGAAGACAAAGAAACACTGTAAAGACTAATAAATCACTGACTACTGGACAATGTGAAAGACAAGCACAAACTGGAAGAACACTGGTTTAGGTGGGATAAAGGTCACTGTCAGGAAAAAACTGAGTGCAGGCTGAGAAAAAGAAAGGTGATAGAGGAGCTGGGGGGAAGCTAGTTGTGGTACAGAAGGAATCTGGAAGAAATGGAAGTGGAAGGGAAGCAATACAGATCAGAGAAAAAGAAATAAGAATGATATTGGATTATTTATTTATTTATTTTATTTATTTATTTTACATTTGTTTACCAGAATAGTCCGACTGGATACATGTCTATTTTCAGTGGAGGCCTGGGGAGAAAAGCTCCAAAAAGGCATTCAACAAACTGTTACATTTTTACAATCTAAAACACAAAATAAAACACAAATAAAAGGATTTTTACACAGATGTAAGCAAAAACAGATACACAAATTATTACATTTTTACTCAGATGGAAAATTCTAGACAGTGTTTTTAAGAATGATAGGGTATTGAATGCCTAGTAGTCATCTAACCTGGTAGTTGATCCAAGGAGATCATAGGATTTATAAGTTAAGAAACAATAAAGTGTAAGCAGAAGTCCTCCATGTGCCCACGAGTGATGGTTTGAGTTAGTCTGGATTAGAACAAGGACATAGCCATTGTTTTTTAAAGTACTGAATCAGACTTTTCTTGAACTGAGGTAGAGAGAGTTCATATGTAAGATTAGCAGGAAGAGAATTCCAAGTTTTGCCAACAGAGTTAGCAAATAGAGATTTACTGGCTGTGTTGTTGGATTTGAGAGTTTGAACTAGTAGTCTTTCACGAAGTGCGCTAAGGTTACTGTAGGGGGTGATGAGGTCTTTAAGTATGAGTGTATTACCTGGTTGGTACAGGATCTTGTGTGCAACTATTAGTTGGTTAAATTGAAGTAGGTTAGGCAGTTCAAGCCATCCTAGTAGATTTAGGTTATGACAGTGATGAATTCGGTGGCTGCATTGGTTGCAAATCTAGCAATGTGATTGTAGCTGCTAGAAAGTTTATTTAGGTCAATTTTGCTGAGGTTTTTAAATAGAGGGGAAGCATAGAGGAGGGTGGAGAGTAGATGTGTACGAGCAATTACAGTTTTGGCTAATGGCGTTAGGAAGGGCTTGATCCTATATAGTGTACTGAGTTTTTTATTAACTGCTTTAATAGTTTTATTGATATGCAAATCAAACCTAAGTTTATTATCTATTATAACTCCTAACAGTTTGGTTGAGGAATCTGGGGAAATAATGATGCCGTTGTTGGATTTTAATGTAAAGGTTATAGGGGCAGACCTGTGAGTGGGGGAGAGAAGCAGCAGTTTGATTTTATTAGGATTTAACATGAGACAATGGTTAAGGAGCCAATTTCCAACTGTGTTAAAAGTATTTTGGGATAGAATCTGCAACTCTGTAGGTGAAGTGTCAGAGCATACTAAAGTGGAGTCATCTGCATATTGAATGTATGTTGCATTTGGGATGACCTTATACAAATCATTGATGAAAATAGAAAATAATAGTGGACCTAGTATGGAACCTTGGGGTACTCCGAAGGTGACAGGTAAAAGGGTGGATACTTTGCTCTGCTATAGGACAGCCTGTTGTCTATCACTGAGAAATGACTGAAACCATTGGATGGCCTGGTCCTCTAGGTAGATGGATTTCAAAGTGTTTATGAGTATTTGGTGGTTTATCATCTCAAAGTCTTTGGAAAGATTGAGAAAGATAGCAAAGAAAAGTTTATTATTGTTTTGGTGTTGGTTAATGATGTTAGGGATGGAGAGGAGGGCTGAGGTTGTACTATGGAATGGTCTAAAGCCATGTTGGGTGTTGGCTAGAAGATTATTATGGATAAGATAGTTCAAGAGTTGATCGTGGATGCATGTTTCCATAATTTTAGCCAAGGGTGACAGAATAGCTATGGGTCTATAGTTTGAAAGTTCAGTAGAGCTGCCCCCTTTATGGAGTGGGATGACATGGGATATCTTCCAGATGGAGGGAATGGATACTTCAGTTATAGTTCTATTGATCAGGATAGTAATGGGGTATGCTATGGCATCTGGAGCTTTTTGTAGATATTCTCCATGGAGGAGATCAGCCAACAGGGTGGTAGGCTTTAGTTTTTAAAGTGATGTTTGGACCAAAGATGTGCAAACTGGCTTGAAGTTAAAGGGCAGATGGGAGCAGGGAGAAGTGGCTGGAGAATATGGGCATCCAGAGGATAATTGGTTAGCTAGGTTCTGGATGGTTTTGTAAAGAAGCTGTTAATGTTATTGGCAATTTCTGCTGGGTTTTTTTGGTTAGAGTCCAAGGGGGTAGGAGTGGAGGATTGTCCTGGACTAAGGAGTTTGTTTATACCTACCCAAAACTTTTGCGGCTTGTTTTGGTGTTTTTCTTGTAGATGACAGTAATAGTTTTTCTTGTCTAATGTGCTGGATTTCTTTCTTTCATTTCTTAGCTGTCTGTATCTAAGTTGATCTATGTTTTTTTTTTTTGTGGTCCTTGACATGGGCCAAGCCCTATTTCTAAGTAGCATTTTATGTCTGGTTTCTTTTGAGAGCCAAGGAACAACTTTTCTTTTGGTTTTAATAGTCCGTGCTGGTGCATGGGTGTCAAGGATGGATAGGAATTTGGTAATAAAGTAATTTATTGCTTCTCAAGTGGTAATTGTTTCAGAGCTGACCAATTGCAAGATCTGAGTTCATTTTGGAAATTTGTGCAGTTTAAATACTTATTGTTCCTTATTGTTTTAAAAAAGGACTGGTTGTGGATATCAGCTTTTTGCCTGATTAAATAGGTGAGGAGGTGATCACAGCAGGCAGGGTCCCACTCTTGTATTTGAGGGGATGGGTGTTAACAAGAATCCAATCCAGAATACTTGCTTTATTGTTGGGTTTACTGATCCTAGTGTGGGAGGATGTGACCTGTGAAAATCCATAAAGGTTTATGTGGTGAGTGGGAGGTACTGAGGAACACATGTTCCAGTCTATGCTGAAGTCCCCAAGTACAATGGTTTCTTGGGGGTAATTACTGGATAACCAATGTAGGATATCTTCAAGTGTATTTATGTTATTGCCTGGGGGAATATACTCACAGATGATATTTATACATTTGTTCTTATTAATGTGGAGCTTAGTGATAAGTATTTCAGCATTGCCAGACAGGGATGTTTGCTGGACATTACTGGACACTTAAAGCATGGATTTATACAAAACAGCTACCCCACCTCCCTTTCTATGGTTCGATCAAGCCTTAGGATATTATAGCATGGTGATATAACTTCTTTATCCGAAGAAGAAGGTTTTAGCCAGGTTTCAGTAAGACATAGTATGTCTGAGGAAAGAACATCTAAGAGGGCATGAAGGTGTTGAATCTTACTGTTTACACTTCTGATTTTTAGGTGACTGATCAAGAGTAAGTTTGGGGGTTTGTCTAAGATTTGTGTAGTAGTGGGACAGTTAGTAAAGGACCTAGATACAGTAGATGAGGATAGGCCAGGATTTGGGTGGATATCACCATCCATTGTCAAGTTGCATTGTAATCTGATTGTGAGCTTCCAGATTTTAATTAATAGACTTTGGTATATTTTGTTTTTAGGGTTGGCATATCTTGTTCTAATAGGATGCTGATATCTAGTAAGTAAGGAGTTAGATGAGCAGGGATATATTAAGTGTTCAAGCTTGTGTGGAGCTATAAAAGTGGAGAATTAACCTTCTGGGTAGTGGAAACCTGGGTATGTATTATATTCATAGGCAGTAAGAACATATGGGACAAGCCAAAAGAGTAACAGAGAGTACAGTGGTAGTATTTTAAGTGGTTTTATTGCAAGTATCATTGGGATTATTGAGGTTGACATGTCCCCAGTTTAAACATTTTAAGATAGGGTAGACAAGTTAAGTACTGGAGAGACTATTGATGACTTGGATATAGCTGATTGGTCGAAGAAAGAGGGGTGTGGTTGTAACACTATATATTTAGCACCACTGGGGGTGGGTGGAATTTGGGGGCAGGGTGAGATGCAGAGCAAACCCAAGCAGAGCGAGTGGAGAAGGGCCAAACCAGACCACAAGGTAGTAAGGGTCTGTGTATACTGCGTGAGTGCACTGGAGCTAAAAGTAGGTTCTTTCTTATTTATTAGGTTCCTCTCCTCCTTTTTATAACAATTTGTCTAATGAGTTGCATTTGCTATGTTTTATAGTTTTATGGCTATGAGAGTAAATTTCACTTTTATGCCCTGGTAAGGCATTTACCGTTCAAGAGCTGACACGTAAAGCATTAAGCTTTTTGAGCAGTTGTCCACTGAGGTACTCTTTAATGAGTACAAATCCGGTAATAAAGGTTTTCTAAAATATTGATTGGAAGGGAGCTATTAGTGCTTCAGACCCAGTCCGGCTGTGTCAAATCTAAAATGGTGCCTGCCACAGGTAATATTTATTAACTTTGGAATTCGCTTACGGTAAAAACAGGGAAGGGGGAGGGGGAGGGGGAAACAAGAGTGTGGGCTGGGAGTTCTTTTGTACTGCTGTTAATGAGCCAAGATCCAGGCAAAGACAAGTTTGTGTTTAAGAAAAACAATCAAAACTGACCAAGAACTGCTGTGAAGCTATAAGTCATTTCTTAACAATTTATGAGGTGGAAAAACAGCATAACCTTGTATCTGTAGACTACTGTGCTCTCAATTAAATTAAACACACACAGTATTTGACCAGTTATGGATACTATTTGCTAACAGAAGGGAATAAAAAAGACATGAAAGATGAGTGTGTGCGCGGGGGGCTGCTTACAAGCCAAAGCAGAGTGCTCTGTATCGAGGATGAGATGATCAATGTTCTAAAACATGAAGTGTTGAAATAGCATAAATTACAAAAGGGCTTGCCCCCCTGCTTATACTTGAAGGGTAATATGTTTCTGTATGTACTTCTGCTGGAATAAAGCAAGTGTTAGTATTCTGGATAGTAAAATTATTATGGAGTAATAAATTCAACAATGGTATAGGAAGGATTATCTGTGTGGATAGTTGAGGAGGCACAAGGGAAACAGCTAGCCAAGAAATAGAAGCAGCAGCAGACAAAGTGAGGGATACGGAGGATTAGGGAGGATGAAGAATAACAGGAAGAGGAAAAGCTAATCAGGAAGGATTCAATGAATAGTACAAGGACATTTACAAACAGCAGGATGGGAAAAAAGACTCAGAAAGGAACTGTTAAAGTATGAACGTGAGATATATATATATATATATATATATATATATATATATATATATATATATATATTAGATGAACGAAAGTTCACCTTAGTGAACGCTCACATGAGCGAATATTGCGGAACTTGAAACTGCAATTGTGAGATCGCGGTACAGTGAGGATGGGAACATTTGCCCTTTCCTCACTGTAGTGCGATCTCAGAGTTGGAATATATATTTAGCAGGGGGTGTGGGTGGCACAGCCCCCCCCAATTGCAGTTTTGAGTACCTGGATATTCACTCATGTGAACGTTCGCTAAGATGAACTTTTGTTCATCTAATATAGACCCTATATATATATATATATATATATATATATATATATATATATATATATATATATATATATATATATATATATTTATACACATATATATGTGTGTATATATATATGGGTTCACTTCTAAATCATGAAAGCCCAAAATCCTGAGACCAAAATCTTGAAAGTTCAAGTACATACAGAAACAAATAAAAGACAAGCCATATTACTCTTCTGCAAGTATAAGCAGAGGTGCAAGGCCCCCTACTACTTAAATATATCAACGCCAAGATTGCACTTAGTGTAGGGGGTGCATGGGGGCTTGCCCCCTGCTTATTGTTGAAGGGTAATATGGTTCTATATGTACTTGTGCTGTAATATAGTAAGTGTTGGTATCCTGTGTGTTTAAAGTATTATGAGATTCAGTATTTTGAGTTTTCAGTATTATGAACTTTCAGGATTTAGAAGTGAACCTATATACATATATGTATATATATATATATATGTATATATATATATATATATATATATATATATATATGTGTGTGTGTGTGTGTGTGTGTGTGTGTGTATATATATATATACATATGCATATATATATATATATATATATATATATATATATATATATATATATATATAGGCAGCTAAAGAAATACCAAACTATTGAAAAACAAAAAAGGCGTTCACGAGTCAGGCTGCCAACACTTGTTTTAACGCAGTTTTATTTCCACACAAAGAGCGTTTTCGCTTCTGTCCTTACAGAAGCTTCATCAGAATACATAAAAGAGCGCCAACTCTTCAAATTTAAAAACAGTGATAGTGACAAACAATGATGTCACTTCCTCTCATTCATCAGTATTAAAAAATATTTGTTAACCCTATAAGGGTCTATTACAAAATTAATAACTAAAACAACCAGCTACTTGTCTAAGCAACATGAAAAATATAAAAAACATGTAAAACACATTTAATAAAATGTGAATAAACCTCGTGATATGAAGAATTCCTTCCATAAAGCTATTATTAATTGAATCCAATACTGAAAATTAAATATTAAGTATTAAATATTAATACTATAAGCCATACGCTGACATAATTCATGCATGGATTTAACAAGTGCTAAACCAGTAAATACAACAACTCCAGCAGTCTAAAACCAACCCGCTTTTACAAGAATGACAGGAAAAAATAACTAATCATTTACCTTAAGCCATTAAGTCTTCATGAATCACCTTAAATAACTCCTGTATTTCAACACAGAAGAGATGTTGCAGTTCTCATTCAAACCGGGAACTGAGAAGGCATCCAACAGGATCTGCCATTCAAGTTCCCGAGTTTCTAAAATTAACGATTGAGGTCCACCTCTAATGTCGACTGGAATATGATCAATAGCCATAAAATGAAAACTGTGTCCTGCGTGACTCAATATATGTTTAGATAAGGTTGCTGAATTTTTCTCCAGACAAAAAGGTACATACTCTTGTGGTTTTTGTAACTGGTGCAAATTCCTTCGGATAGGGAATTCGTTTTCCATTAGGAATAAGAAATATTTTATTAATCACAAAGCAAATTGAAACACAAGATCTATTGTTTATGTAGCCCTTTGTGACTGTTGTCCTGCGTACTATGTTGGGAAGACGGATCGCAGGTTCCGCGGCTGTATATACCAACACATTTATGCTATAAAAAACAAAAAAAGCAAGAACGCTTTATCGAAACATATATTGAGTCATGCAGGACACAGTTTTCATTTTATGGCTATTGACCATATTCCAGTCGACATTAGAGGTGGACCTCAATCGTTAATTTTAGAAACTTGGGAACTTGAATGGCAGATCCTGTTGGACGCCTTCTCAGTTCCCGGTTTGAATGAGAACTGCAACATCTCCTCTGTGTTGAAATACAGGAGTTATTTAAGGTGATTCATGAAGACTTAATGGCTTAAGTTAAATGATTAGTTATTTTTTCCTGTCATTCTTGTAAAAGTGGGTTGGTTTTAGACTGCTGGAGTTGTATTTACTGGTTTAGCACTTGTTAAATCCATGCATGAATTATGTCAGCGTATGGCTTATAGTATTAATATTTAATACTTAATATTTAATTTTCAATATTGGATTCCATTAATAATAGCTTTATGGAAGGAATTCTTCATATCACGAGGTTTATTCACATTTTATTAAATGTGTTTTACATGTTTTTTTATATTTTTCATGTTGCTTAGACAAGTAGCTGGTTGTTTTAGTTATTAATTTTGTAATAGACCCTTATAGGGTTAACAAATATTTTTTAATACTGATGAATGAGAGGAAGTGACATCATTGTTTGTCACTATCACTGTTTTTAAATTTGAAGAGTTGGTGCTCTTTTATGTATTCTGATGAAGCTTCTGTAAGGACAGAAGCGAAAACGCTCTTTGTGTGGAAATAAAACTGCGTTAAAACAAGTGTTAGCAGCCTGACTCGTGAACGCCTTTTTTGTTTATATATACCAAATGGAGGAGACAAGCTAAATGCAGTGCTTGCAAGGAAGCAAAGAATGAGATAGGGAAAATTATATACAACATGAAGGAGTGGAAAACTGGAAGGCCGGATGCATTCCCTCTGGGGTTCTACAAATGAGGAGCAGAGGATATGTGGAAGGTCCTAGAGGGGGGATACAAGAGAACACAGGAGTTAGGAAAATATATTAAAGTATGAGGAGGGATAGGATAACCATGATATCTAAAGGGAAGGAGAAAGGGAGGAATTGGGAAAGTATAGGTTTAACAATTGGCAAAGGTACTAGCAGGAAGACTGGATCTACTTCAGATGCTCGAAGTTGCAGAACATCAAACCACACATCATCGAGGATGAGATGATCAATGTTTTACAACATGAAATGTTGAAATAGCATAAATTAAAAAAAGGTAAAAAGTATGCTTGCAAGTTTTTGCAGCACCCTGCATCCCACACACCCCTGCTACTAAAATATACCAACTCGGAGATCGCACTGCACTGAAGAGAATAGTAAATTTCCCATTCTGTGCCATTTTCTTCACAAAAACTTACAAACAGACTTTTTAACTTTTTTAATTTATTGTATTTCAGTGTTTGATATTGTAGTACATCGATCATCTCGTCCTCCATGATGTATGTTTCAATGTTCTGCAACTTTGAGCATTTGAAGTAGACCCGCCACATGGCATATTGACTTTATTGATCATGGTATTGGTACAAGGAATAAAAATTTAGATGTAAAAATTCCTGTTACCAGTTTGAAGTTAAATAGATCTTTTTCATATTAGGGCAGGAAGGATGTTGAATTCAATGCCTAGGCATCTAACATAGGCAAACGATTTATCAATACTTAAACAGGAATTAGACAAATGGTTTTCTAAAATTCTGTATTCTCAAGTGATGTCTATTAGGCAAATTTTAAATTGGCCAATGTAGGCCCCAAGTGTGTTAGTTTATTCATTGAACCATTACAGATTTAAGTATTAATGCCTCACTGTATTCCCAGGGAAATTGTGAGCTTTTCTAAAACTGTATTTTCTGAAACATCACATGAAGTTATCTTGCTATTTTTCTTGGAGTCTTTTTTGTGTGCTGGTACTTACTATGATCCATTCTAGTCCCTTTCTAATACTTTTATCACATTTTAATAATGTTTGCAAAATCTGAATAGCAATGTTGAAAGATAAGGATGGGGTTAAATAAGAATGGAATTAAGCACATAATCATACATATGAAAGGAGTTTGGGTTCAGACACCCCTGGGCTACTTGACAACGTTCTAGGAGTAGCTTTTAGCACTGTTTTTTAACTTTATTTTTTATGAGTAAAAAAGCAATAGCAGCACATCTTTTCCATAATAAGGAAAACCACATAAATTCTATCCTCAAAAATTCTGCACAAAGCCAAAAATTACATGGGAGAGGAGGCAAAGGCCAAAAATTTGGGGCATTTTTAAATATTTAAAAATTAATAGAACAGCTTCTGTGTCAACATACATATTCAGGAAATTAAAAAGCACAAACTCTAATGCCTGGCATTATTAACTGACTGTAATCCTCAGTGCTTTAGCAGGACAAAGCAAAAATATGAACAAAATCAGATATCGTCTGCAAAAACAGGAACACTTGAGAAGCAAGTATGGTAAAGCATTGAGAGAACATGAAACGTGTATAAAGTTAAGGTACATGGAAAAGTAACAAAGCAGTTTATTCAAGGCATTTGCAATGGTTGATTAGTTGTTGCATTTCATATATTGTTGTTTCGGCAAGCAGAAGTTTTTACTGTGCACCTTCTCAGCAGGGTTTGCTACTGCTGGGTGCTCTCAACCAGTGCATGCTGTGCTGTGATTGAGGAGCAGCTGTTCCCTACAACAAGCTGCAGATTCTTAGACAATGGTTGTGATGGGAAAACAGATGTTTGGGATAGGCTTATACTGAAATGAAACCACATCAGGATGGGTCAGTCCTGAATACAGAATAACTGTGCATTTCACTTACAGCAAGTGTGTGTGTGTGTGTGTGTGTGTGTGTGTGTGTGTGTGTGTGTGTGTGTGTGTGTGTGTGTGAGTGCCCACATGTGTGTATGCATGTGTGTGCAAATGTCTGTGTGTGTACTTGCTTGTTGTCAATAATTCTAAATAAAGAGCTGCATAGTTTGTTTATTCATCTAGCCCAAATGACAAAAAGTTTATCTAACCCTCTTATTTTATTCTTATTTATTGAGCTGCAAGGCAGAAATTAGTGACCACACTCTTCTGCAAGTCTACATTTGTCATCAACATGTCCAAGAATCAGCTTTGTATTTGCATTACTGGCAGTTGTTTACTTAGTTTGGTAGTGGGACATCATCTTACTTAGAGCAGGTGTGGGTGAAGCAGAGCTGACTTGACTTGGTATTTCTATCATTCACTGCACAGATTGCTCTGATGTATGTGCTGTTGTTTTATCTATATAGGGAGTGTATTTTTAAAGCTGATATTAAATTGGGGAATATTTTCTCAATTATTGTTTGAATGTTGGTATCCCACAATTCCACAAGTGGGTGGAGTTATATCAGCATGCATTTATTATTTATTTATTTCCCTACCTCCATCCTGAGATACGACCCACATAGTCCTAAACCACACCTTTTTAAAGATTGTCGGAAACTATCCACATTTAATTCTTCTCAGTTTAACTCAATTCTACAAAACATTGACTGGTCCATCCTTAGACAACTCCCTCTGAATGATGCCGTTGACACTTTTAATAGCATTTTCCTGAATACTCTGGATTCCTTAGCTCCCTCCAGGAAGATCAGAGTGAAATCTAATCATGTCCCCTGGCTTTCAAAAGAAACTAAGTCCATCATGAAACAAAGAGACAGTGTCTGGAAAGCCTGGATCAAATCTAAACAAACACCTCATCTTCTCAAATACAGACAACTATGTAATCTTGCCAAAAAACAGACAATAATAGACAAAAAAATAATTTTATAGCTCAGGCCAGCATAAACATAGATCTAACCCCTGGAAATTCTGGTCAGCACTTAACAGCATCCTTTACCCAAGCTCTCCCTCTAACCCATTCCCCTACCCAAACACGACTCCTGAGGAAACAGCTGCCCTACTTAATTTCCACTTTATTTCCTCCATCCAAAATCTCTTACCCTCTCAACCTAACTCCTCCTTTTTACCAGACCCAACACCCACCCCCAATACTACTTCTTTTTCCTTCAAGCCAGTTCCCACTTCTCACATCAACTCTCTACTGCTCAAACTCAAAACCTGCTCTCCCTCTACTGACAAATTACCTCCTACCTTCCTCAAGCTTGCAGCTGACTCTATTGCCTACCCAGTGACTATATTAATAAATAGATCTATGCTAGAATCTACTGTTCCTACTCTATGGAAATCTTTCTACACTACCCCTCTCCATAAAGTAGGTAACTCCACTGACCCTTCCAACTATCGATCTATTGCCATTCTATCCCCTCTATCTAAGATACTAGAAAAATGTATCCACAAACAGCTTCTCAATCACCTTCTCAATCACAACTTACTCACCCCTACCCAACATGGTTTTCGCCCGGTTTACTATTGAAAGTGCGAACGGCACTTGGGTGACAGTCGGATAGTCGAACGTATAAGGTCGTAAACACGGATGTCGAAGACATAATAATCAATCTAGGAACGGTTTTAACATGGGTCGAGGTAGGTGTTCAGTATTATTCCCTACTACAAACATCTTCCCTACCTCGACCCATGTTAAAACCGTTCCTAGATTGATTATTATGTCTTCGACATCCGTGTTTATGACCTTATACGTTCGACTATCCGACTGTCGCCCAAGTGCCGTTTGCACTTTCAATAGTAAACCTTTTTGCCCCTATCACAGCAAAACTACTTCTCTACTCTCCTTCACTCACAGTATTGCAGAATCCTTGGACAATAATAAACTTACCTCCTGTCTCTTTCTAGACCTCTCCAAAGCTTTTGATACAGTATCCCATCCTTTACTTCTGTCTAAACTGCCAACTTTCACTTATCCTCCTCCACCCTTAGCTGGTTTGCTAGCTATCTATCTGGACGTGAACAATCTGTCAAATGGCTCTCCTCCTCTTCTCCTTTCCTGCCTATCTCTACTGGTGTTCCACAAGGTACCATCTTAGGTCTCCCTTTTATTCAACATCTTCACCAATGACCTCTTCACCTCTTGCAATAAGTCATCTCTCGTACAATACGCTTATGACTCCACTATTATTTCTACAGCCAACACCATCTCTGACCTACACTCTCTAACCCAAAAAGCTCTACTTTCCACCAAACAATGGCTTTCAAAAAACATACTAATCCTCAATCCCAAAAAAAACAAACTCTTACTCTTGCTGCCCCATTCTCTTGCTCATCATAGATCCTCCTTTGACATTAAGTCTTGTAACAATACAGCCATCCAACCTGGCACCTACAGTAAACTCTTAGGGGTCATCATTGATGATGAACTAAAATTCAATCAACACATACAGCAATGCATAAAGAAAACCCATCAGAAACTAGGTCTATTATACTGGAACAGAAAATACCTCACTCCTGAGACTAGACTCACCCTAGGGCAAGGACTTCTCCTCCCCTCTCTCCTCTATGCCGCCCCAGTTCTCACAAATATTCGAACAACTACCCTGAACAAACTCCAACAAACCTACCACAAATTAACCAGATTCATCACTAACTCCCCAAACAACACGCACCACTGTATTGCCTTAAAGTCTCTACAATGGCTGGAACTCCCACAACAACTACATCTCTATCAATTTCACATGCTGCACTCTATGCTCTTTAAACCCTCCTGCTGTCCATCTTTATCTCTCCTAGTCTCTATCTATACCCCTTCTCGATCTTTCCGCACCTCTAATCAGCAATTGCTCAATATTTACCACCCCAAAAAGTCAGTAGGTAAGCAACTCTATAAACACTCTGTGACCCAAGCTTGGAATAAACTTCCCCTGGATATACGTTCTATCTCTCACACTCCACTATTTAAAAAAGAACGTAAGGTACATTTACTCAACTCCAGAACCTGTCCCTGCTATGACCCTTATTAAGCTCTCCCCACCCCCAACACTCATGTCACTCTCAGTTGATCCTACTCACACTCTTGACTCTCCCTCACTTGTACAGTAACAAAGAATTTGTCCTGAGGGAAAAAAATGTTTCAATTTTTTCTTTCAATTATAATCTTCACATGTAGTTGTTTATTCCTTATTATTGTTTGTTATTATTGTTTGTAGTACTTGTTTTCTTACTGTAATTATATATTGTACTTTCTGGAGCTTTTCTCCTCAGGTCTCCACTGAAAATGGAACAAAATCCCAGTTGGACTAACCCGGTTAAGAAATGTCAATAAATAAATAAAAAATAATAAGTCCTCCATTTAGAGGTATAGCTGCTTAACCGGCCTTGATGTGCTTCCTACCCATGTATCAGTTTACATTTATTTTATTAAAATATTTGTTTACCTGTTGATTTGTTTATCTCTGTAGAGAAAACAAGTAAATGACTATAGATTAAAAATAAATGCTCATTACAGATACTAGATGCACTCGGTATATTTTTTATCATTTATTAATTGGATAACACAGGAAGATTTACACAAGACATTATCTTTATGGAGTTTAGGGATCACTGTAGTTAAACTATGTACCCATGGTGCTGGACATGTTTTCCGTGTCTAGTAAAAGACTTGATGCCTTTGCAGGTAAATGACTGTCCTCAAGATTCAATAAAGCTTACATGGAATGATTCTACATGTATGAATAGTGTAACAGGCCTAGCACAGAATATGGCTGCTGAGCAATCCAGTAAACAAGGCTAGGGGTGTGCACGAGCCTTCCAGCACTATCCTAATATGGACACCATGGACTAATGCTAATCACATCATTTGCTGGTGAAAACCATGCAAATGAGGTGAATTGGTGATTCAGCAAGCAGATTGGCAGTGTTAGAGTCGTGTCTGCTGCAGAAATGTACTCAGTTACTAACCGTATACATTTCTGCAAAAATCAAAACAAATGCATTACAGCTCAAAGTAAAGCATGTATTATGAGTATTAGGCATGCCAATGGCCATAAATATGGCCATTGGCATGCAAATCCATTTCAAAATTATAAAAATCAAAGTTGTTTTGGCTGATTTTGGCCATTTAAGCAGAGCGCAGTGAAGTGCAGACAAGAGCGTGCAGAAAATAAAAAAAATGTAAAAAGACAATTGTATGTGAAAGATGATTTTAGCCATTTTAAGGGGAAGTAGGCAGACTCATAACACTAACAGGAAACAGTGGTAGCTAAGGACATAGGCTCCAGAATAGTGCTGTAACTAGGGTCTAAGGCAGTGGGGTATGCAAATGAGCTAAATTTATTGAATGGGAGACTGTGTCTGCATGCATCTAACCATGTAGGAGCTATAACATGGTGATGTAAGCAGGAGAAGCAGCTGACATGAAAAGGGTGTGTGTCATGCATGGTGTAAGTACATTGGAGCTTTGCGGCTCCTATCTGTGCTCATTTAAGCACAGCTAAGCAAGGGTGTGTGTCTGAGGGGCCTAGCTATTTCAAGAACTGAGGAGCATGTTTGTGTCCAGGGGTGGGCTTTCCTGCACAGCAATGTTTACTGATGCTAAAACAGTTTGCATGGCACACTGCAGGACTTAGAAAAAAAAAAAAAAAAGGAAATAGCAGTATAAAGGAAATGACCTACGAATCATTAAAATTGCCTATCCTAGTCACAGGACATACAAACCTCTCAGTAATACAGCTGGCAGGTGAAATGTATCATAGTCAGCCAATCACACAGGTAGCATTTGCAAAACAACAGTATAAAGTATACAAGCACCTTTCAGACTGTTTTTCCCCACAAACCCCGCACCATTGGTGTACACAGTTGGGAATTTTAACTGAGAAACTGTTAGGGGCTGCTGTCACTTTGATACATCAGTATGTGCTACAGACTGAGGGCAGTGAAGAGGAGGATAATTCTGGCAACCATCCCAGAAGGAGGAGAAGAGTGTTCCGACCCAGGGTAACCTACCAGGGGATACATGATCTGGAGATATTAGAGAGCTACAGGGTGGTCAGGGACATACTTCAGCAACTCTTATCGAGCTGTGCTGGCCTCACCTCAGACCCAGAGCCAACAGAACGGAACCCATCCCAGTTGAAAACAAGGTATGTGTAGCCTTAAGAATACTAACTACAGGTACCTTTAAAAGACCTACTGGGGACATTATAGGGGTCTCAGAGGCATCTGCATTCAGGGTACTCCACCAGTTCCTGGATGTCATGCGAACACTTGCTGGTGAGCACATATATTTCCCCAGCACCCCCTGAGGAGAAGACGAGCAATATGTATCTCTTCTACTATGTAGCACACTACCCAGAGGTACTGGGTGCCATAGACTGCATCCACATCCACATCAAGGCACCACCCCGTAAAGAGGGTAGAGTCTATGTCAACTGCAATGGCTATCACTCCATGCACTGTCAAGTCATGTGCAATGCCTAGTGCATTATCATGAATGTGTGTGTGTGTTGGCAGCCCTGGTAGTTATCACAACTTCCACATCTGGCATGCCTCACAGCTGTACCAGGCATTTTCTAGGGTGGACATCCCATATGGTTATCTGGTGGGGGATGCTGGCTATGCACTGGTTCCTAGGTTCATAGGTGTTTACTAGGCTAATGGCCTCGGAGCATTTACAAGCCTAGCCCATAGAAGTACCCTGGTAGCATACTGCCTAACATTCGTTTCCAGTGCCTCTATCAAGTAGAGCCACTGGAGTGACCCCTGGGGTGAACTTTCTATTTCACCCATCAGAAATGCACACATACCCACTGAAGAATGCCATAATGAGGCACAAGCACAAACCAGGAACATTGTAGACCATATGCTTAGGATGCTAAAGTCACTGTTCCACTGCCTAAACATATCTGGTGGAGCCCTGCAGTACTCTCCAGCCACATGTGCACATATGTTCATAGTATATGCCATGCTACACAATATGATCCTGAGGAAACAAGCTGCAGGAGGAACATCACAGGGAAGGGCCACACATCCATCAACCATTGCCAAGGTCCCCAAAGGCACAGCGGGACTTGGAGGAGGAACCCACTGAGCCTGTTCCTGTAGGCAGATGGAGGCATGCCCAGTATGCCCAGGCCTTGGCAAAAGAGGCAGTGCATAGCACACACACTGACACTGTAAGGACCCAGGGACTGACACCTCTCTTTGACTTGCGCACACAGTAAAATGGATGCCACACACATCACACTACATGTACCTTAACATGTATAGAGTGTTGAATGCATGCATGTGAAAAAGTCAGCCCTCAAGCACCATCATCACATCTGCCGCAGGCACAAGATAAGTCAGTTTTCTTAACAATAAATGAATGGAGTACTACGTTGTGGTAGCATAGCTATGGTATCTCTGCATACATGCAAGGGAATGGGTTAGCCTACATGGATAGCAGCAGGCAACCTACAGCTATATGGGACAACAGGAAATGTCCGCCCAATACTGGCTTCCCCAGAGTATGTAGTAGTCCCCTAGGTGACAAATCTCACTGGACTATATGTGGGAGGCTAACCAACTGGTGGGGTCATAGGTCACATGCATGGATGTCAATATGGGGGGTCCCATACTCAACCCTCAGCCTCACACAGCAAGTCAGCCATAAAGAAATGTCCGACAAAGGCCCACAAATGGGGACAATGATGAAATATTCCCATACAGACTTACACAGTGATATCACAGCAGGTCTTGCAGTTGCATTAAGGCTCTGAAGGATAAAAAGCCTGAAACCCAAATGTATGCCATTATAATCTAATCTGTGGTCTTTAATGACATGTCTGCATTCACCATGACAGGCACAATACTATGCTAAATGGACCCAAAATGTAAAGCCAAAATCAGCACAGTCTGTGCAAATGTGTACAGTTGACAGGTGTGACCCCCCCACACACACACCCATGTTCCCTTAGAAATGCAGTAACACTAATGTTTGTAGGGTATTAGCAGCAGAGCACACATTCCCAGGGCTGTCTCAATCAACTCGATAACTTGTTGCATGTCCACAATATGCAGGGGTCGATGAGCTATGTATATGTGTGGTTAATACTGTCAGTATGTGGCCTGCACTTCCTCCTGGCTGTCGTGTCTTAGTGACCTAGGTACAGTACTGTTGTTAACAGGGCCCATGTTCCAAGAGCTGCAGTGTCGACTGTTTTGCATGTCAACTGCACCTATGGTAGGAGTTGTACACACCTGTCCAGATGTCAATATCTGTTACTGCAGGAAAGCTGGACAGGTCAGGGACAGGGGGCCACACATATGGACAGTAGACAGCTCAGAGTAACCTACACAGTGCCTAGCATACCTCTCAGCTGTAAAGACTTTTTGGAGACTGTCCAGAGGTTTGCATCATATTTTTGGTTTGTTTATCATGAATTGTGGTTTTCTGGTAAATCACTGGCAAATCATGAAAGACTAATGTCAGAAAATAATGACAGATTGTAGTTTTAGGCTTCATACCCTTTAGAAAAATGTGTGCTAATACAAAACCTATTATTGTATCACCTTCCTAGGTTTGTAAGGCCAATAGTTAACAATGGCCCCTATATTTAGGTCTTTGTCCCCAAATTACTTATGGCTTTGTCCAGATGTCTGGCCCTAAAAAGTGGGGAGGTATGGTGCCAAGTAGGACAGCACGTACCTGAAGGTTAGTGTACTGCCAGGTTATAAAAGGCTATCACCTTACTGTATCAGCACTGACAACATGTCACTGGCCAACATCCATACCCTGGAATGACAGGTTGTCACAGAAGGAGCACAAGTATGCCTTGCATATCTGTTCTGCTTGTACTAACATTGCATTCACCTGCTAACTATTTGCAAAACAAGCAAGAGTCATGTCAAAACATCAATGGCAGACAGTGGAGAAGCACACATCATACCCATAAGAGAAAGCAAGCAAATACCAAACCGGTCTCTCAACTGTCTGGCAGAACAGTATTAACACCCTGTCCCCATGTGTTGACCTTTGTCTGTCATATATGGGCCTGTCCAAATGTCAATCTGTGATGGTTTAACAGCTAGGCCAACATGTAGCCTCATAATAACATATAGTAACACAAACCATCTGAGTACCACAGCAAATGTAGTGGTGCAATAATGGACAACCTACTAAATAGGTACACTCAGATGTGTGAGGTCCATAACCTTGTGTGTGATGTTACGGCATTTACCCCGCTCACACCAGAATTACAAATACATAACAACAGCCTCTGTGGGCAAATGCTGTGAGTGAACTACAGAAGGACAATGAGACACACATAAGGGGAAGGAGAACCACTGGCCAGACAAATGGAGAATGTGCACACCAGAAAAAATTGTGCAGTACCATAGGTACCATGCAATATATGGAGTCAGTAAACATCACCTGCAAATACACAATACACACCCACGTAAGTGAAGGTCCACAACAAAACAAAAATCCAAACAAAGGACACTTCAGAGGCAAAAATGCATGAGAACTCCACAAACCTACACACCTCAGACCATGCATAGTCCATGCATCAGGGTCTTACAAACACTAAGACCTTTCCATACACCCAATATATTACTCATAGAAGACTTCACTGGGAGACATACGGATATGTCTCTCACCAGGTGGGAGAAAGTCATGGTCACTTGTTTGTCAGGTGCCATAATCTGCCATATCACACATGCACTCAAGTCACCCCACAACAGGTACAGATATCACTCCTGCTTGGTCCATGGTGGTGTGAACAATGTCAGATGTGCCTCCCTGGACTATAGGAAAACCATACCTCTCAACTATACAGATTTTCACAGAATATCCAGATTTTTGCCTCATATTTTTAGTCTGTTCCTCATAAAATTTTGGTTTACTGGCAAATCACTGAGTATTAAAGTAAAAAAATAATGGCAGGCGTTTGAGTTATAGACTTCATACTCTTCTGAAAATGTATGCAAATTCATAATCTGTTAATCTATCAACTTTCTAAGTTTGTAAGAGCAATATTTAAAAATGGTCCCTATTTTGGGCCTTTTCCTTCCATTATATATGGCTTTGTCCAGATTTCTTGGTCTTAGAGGTTGAGAGGTATGAGGAAGACAGACATGATTCTGCTTGCTGAATATGTGTCCCATCAAGGTATGTCCCTAGCCTTAAGCAGCAGTCTGCCGTCACCCAGAATGATGGCTCAGTACAAATAGAAAATGATTGTCAGAAACACTTGACTCACTTACTGGTGCCATGGTGCCATCCCAGGGGGATCCACTGCCTGGCAGCCTGGGAACATGTGATCGATAGACCACACTGCCTTGCTAGAGATGGTCTGCATCTGTCTCACTTGGCCTTCAGGCCTCAAGCAAGGGCTTTACCTCCCCCATAGTGCCTTTGTAGGGAAAGTCATAGGGTCCATACTACCAACATAAAACACTCAACAAAACACAAATGAAAGGCCATGCCGCTAAATGCTAGGAGTCTAAACAGGAAAATGCACTCATTGCAAGCAGTCATAATCCTGAAAGATGGTGATATTTCTGCACTGATAGAAACCTGACCCACAGCTGCGGAGAGATGCCCATCCTTACCTTATCAGTCATCCTATCTCACAGCAGACCCCAAAATGTGGGAAGCAAAGTTAATGGAGGTGGAGTATAAATATATATTAGACAGACACACACCTCCAGGTTGGTCAAACAGTCTAACACACACAAGACACTCCAAGTGCAGTCAATTGTTGACAAGACCCCTATGCAAATTATATTTAGCTACAGGCCAACATATCTGATTCAGGACAACCACCCCACATATCTGGCTCTCTACAAATCTACCAAGATTCCACCCATCACCCTGATCCTGGCTGACGTATATTACCCAAACATTGATTGGGAATCCAACCATGCCAGAACAGAGATGTCCCCATCTTATTAATGCTACATCCTTAGGGCAGCCACTTGATACCCCCACAAGATGTGATACCTATATCGGACTTGGCATTAACCAACATGATCAACAACTGCAACACACCTACGGTATCATCCTCCCTGACAAGATCCAACAGAAAAGCGGTCACATGTCATATCACCATCTCTCCTGACCCACCTATAGCCTTGGTAAAAGGAAAATGTCCCAGAAGCTGATCACAACCATCTGAGGGATGGTATAAACAGATGAACAGCCACCTACCCCACTAGAGGTACAGGCACCAACTTCTGAATGTACACAAAACTAGTATGCCAGCATATAAATAGAGATGCATGGAATCAGGAATACCTGAGAAGGCAACATCACTGTCTGCAAGGGAGAGTAAACCTGTCTACAAACATCTGCAATAAAGTAACTATATACCAAAAAGATAACATTGCTGTCCAGGACCAAGAAGTATCAGGGGCACAATTGGAAGTAATCATCCCTTAGCCTGAACAAACAAATAAGAGCACCAGTGAAATCCTCTAAAGACAACTCTGAGTCCAAATTGCCCACATCTAATACAGACAATCATAAGGCCTTCCGCACATATGTCTGCATTCCCAAAAGAAGCTCCCAGATCTGTGCAGAACAGGTGGTCAAGGATACCACATACACAAATGCTGTAGATACAGCCAATCCACTGGCTGTCAGATTTAGTGGAAATGACTCTCCTCTGCCCTCCTATCAGGAAAGCAGGACATTCCCAGTAGCTGAACACCAAACCCTTATCACTAGGGAGTAGGGAATCACTGCCTTCTGAATATATCCCAGGCTGAAAACTACATGAACACAGGCATGCACTGGCAGCATCATTAGGCACCCTACACACCCAAAGCCTGAGTACTGTCTATGACACAGCTGAGTGGTGGATAGCCACTGTCATCCCTTTACACCAAGGTGGAGTGTTCACCGATCTAGGAAATGAAAGACCCATCAGCCTAACTAGCCTGATCCACAAGGCCATGCAATGGATTATCATGGATCACATTAACAGGGACATTGGCAAAATCCGAATATATTATCCTACACAGTCTGCCATCCTCAGGGGAGGTATTTCAGTGAACTCTGGATGACTTCCGTGAGGCAGCCAACAAAGGCTTGGATGAGGAAAAGATGGTGCACTCCAGCCACCGTGACCTGGCCAAAGATTTACACACCATTTCCCACTTGCCCATAGTACATGAACTCTGTCAACTAGGCAGCAATCAATATGTTACCAGATTAGTATCAAACTGGTAAATTGATAGACCCCACATAATCATAATAGGGGGTAGTCAGCTCAAACATACACCCGTAATGAGTGGCATACCCCAGGGATTGGTCTGGGGGCCTCTGGTATACGGGATATACGTCCCTAGGTGCAGGCCAAAAACACTGGCCCATGGCTGACCAAGTTGGCAGATGACTGCAAGCTGGGAAAAGTCATCAGTACCCAAAGTGGTGTGGATGTCCTACAAGAGGGTCTCACCAAAACAAATGCCTGATACTAGAAACATGGCCTCAAGCTGAATTCCTGCAGATGCATCATCATCCCCTTCAGGGAGACTGACATCCCCACATAGTATCACATTGACAACAATGTCCTACATACACAATCAGTAGTGAGGCAGTTGGCCACCCAGGTTGATAGCAACCTGATGTCTGAGCACCATGTTGCTCCCATTGTACAGAAAGCTTCATAGATGGGACAACTCAAATGTAAGGGTATCCCATCCAGGGACAAAGAGGTCATAAGAGCCATGTATGCTAACCTTATGAGGCCAATTATTGTGCTGAACACCCCCTTCAGCATGTACCTCACAAAGCACATGCAGCAGCTGGAGAGACAACAGAGCTTCCCCATCGGGAGAATGTAGGACCACACACACCTACCCTACACAGATAGGCTAACAGCACTGTATTTCTACTCTGTTCCATACAGTCTACACAGAGGTGACCCCTGTCTAGCATACAAACAATCCAGACCCTGCCTTGATGGGATTGTTGCACTTCTGGAAGTCAAGGCCCACTCAATCAACCTGTAGGCACAGCATCAACCTGGTCTGCAATATCAGTACGGCTTGTTGGTGTGACAGACATGTCCCACACACTCCCCATCTATGGAATACACTCCCTGTCCACATCAAGCCAGGTGCCTCAATACCCCTAGTGATGTGCTCCCTGTATAAGTGTATGGGAAACAGAAAATACAGTTTGCGTGATTCCACCTGGGTCCCTGCTGGACAGGGGCTCTGGGTGCTGACATTTCTTAGCATGGGCTACACTCTCATCTACATGAGTTATAAGGGCTTCAGGGCCAACAGCCTACTAATGTCATATCAACCTATCAACCTATACACAACTGTCTGTCAGTGGTTCACCACATTACTCTTTACTGCTCTGCCACTGACATACCTGGAAATCACAGTGCTGTGTGAAATATACCACACATATAATGAACATTTCTGCTTAGTAGAATGCACTCTGTACCCACACCCATACCTCTCAAAGCAAGACATCTGGACAAGGTCATAAATAAAAGTGGGACAAAGGCCCAATGATAGGCAAGTGTTTTAAATATTGCTCTTACAAACTGAAAAAGTTGGTAGCATAACGGATTTTGCATTAGTAGGAATTATCTGAAGGTTATGAAGTGTGAAACACTGTCTGTCATTATTTTCCAACTTCAGTCTTTAATTATTTGCAACTAACTTGCCATAAAAACACAAGTTTATGTAGACTGAATGAAACTTCCAAGCAAACATCTGGACAATCTGCAAAAAACTATACAGTTGAGAGATATGGCCACACCAGGATATGACTGTCATTATTTTCAAACTTCAGTCTTTAATTATTTGCAACTAACTTGCCATAAAAACACAAGTTTATGTAGACTGGACGAAACTTCTAGGCAAACATCTGGACAATCTGAAAAAAAAAACTATACAGTTGAGAGGTATGGC
This sequence comes from Protopterus annectens, assembly GCF_019279795.1. Classification (NCBI taxonomy): domain Eukaryota; kingdom Metazoa; phylum Chordata; order Ceratodontiformes; family Protopteridae; genus Protopterus; species Protopterus annectens. The sequence continues at coordinate 1,955,258,887 of NC_056741.1, read as the reverse complement.
CACACCAGGATATGACTTTTCAGGAAAGAAGAATACCACACAAACAGGAGACCCCCAGCCAGTATATCACCAAGGTGCTGGACTGTTTATACCTCACTTCATCAGTCAATCGGCTATAGCTACACATCTCAACTGGCCAGATTGGGCAAGAATGTCTATAGTTTGGCTCATAATATTTGTCTGTGCATCATACATCTTGTATTTCTCTGGTAAAGCACTGTGATGATCTGAGGATTTCTGTCACTAGGTAATGATACAATACATTTCAGTGTCAGATGTCAGATATGTCAGAAAATGTCTGCTAAAACAAACCTTGTAACTCTAACAACTTCCTCTTTACTTTTGAGAGGTATGACTGTAGCACACAAAGCCCCCAGACTGGAGTAAAACTATCTGTGGAATGGAGTCCCACTCTTACTATAGAAGGTCATACTGGGCATGCTTCTACACTTAGAGAATTACAGCCCATGTCGGAACCCACATCGGACTATATAACTGTATTGTGAATATATGTCTTTGCATACAGACAGCTATGTACACCTTAACTGTCTCTACACACACCCATCAGACAGGATTACCATCAACTAGCTGTAGGGGACCCATATGTGATATATCTGCATCTGTTGTTTGTGATACACAGACATATATATGGGCAACAGATAATATGTCAAGCATACACACACATAGACATGGTGAAGAGACAGACAGACAGTGATAGAGAGAGACACAGGGAGACCCCCACAGAGAGTGAGTCATACACAGGGACACCCTGAATGGCATAGAGTGATGTCCTGCTGTGGACAGTGGCATGCCAGTTGTAGTCACATGTGTCAGCATGAAGGTGAGCTCCATTGTGTAACAGTACTGAGATGGGGATTGTACTATCACATCACCTGCCTGTGTGTGTGTGTGTGTGTGTGTGTGTGTGTGTGTGTGTGTGTGTGTGTGTGTGTGTGTGTGTGTGTGTGTGTGTGTGTGTGTGCATGTGTGTGCATGTGTCTGTAGGTTTAAGTATTAAGAGGCCTTTCCCTCGCAGTACATTTCCCATTGCCCTACTTCACAAGATCTGCTAATGTAATTCACCTTAGAAGTACCTTTGGACACTTGTTAGCACTATAAGTTCTGTGGCACGTGTGATAACTGTGTAACACTATAGTACAAATAATTAGATAGCTAGGGGATTTAATCTTAGTCCTGGTAAATGCAAGTGCATGCGTGCTTGTTTGTAGGTGAAACAGTTTTAGGCATTCCCACTCAGTACACTTCCTATTGCCCTAATTCACAATATCTGCTGATGTCATTCACCTTAGAAGTACCTTTGGTCACTTGTCAGCCCTATAAGCTCCATGGCATGTGTAATAACTATGTATCAGTACAGTACAAACAACTAGAGAGACAGGGGTTCAATTATCAGTTCCAGGAAGTGTGTATGTGTGTCTAAATGTGTTTGTAAGTGTGGATATTTGTAGAATATTTTGAGAACTTTCACACCCACAACACTTACCAGTGCTTTACATTAGCAGTCCTGCTGATGTCATTCCCCTTAGAAGTACCTTTGGACAGCTATCAGCCCTATAATATCTGTGGAGCATGCAAAAACTACATAACAGTATAGTACAAATAAATAGATAGGCAGGGGTTCTATTCTCAGTTCCAGCAAGTGTCTGTGTAAAAGTGCTTGTAAGTGTGTATGTTTGAAGGGTAAAGTATTTTGAGGACTTTCCCACCCACAACTCTTTCCAGTGCCCTACTTTAGTAGTCCTGCTGATCTCGTTCCCCTTAGAAGTACCTTTGGACAGATGTCAACCCTATTAGCTATGTGGCATGTTCAATAGATACGTAACAGTATAGTAGAAATAACTAGATAGTCAGGGGATCTACTCTCAGGTCTGGCAAGTATATGTGTATAAAGGTGTTTGTAGGGTAATGCATTAATGCATTTTGATGCGTGCCCCACCCAGTACATTTGCTATTGCCATACTTTACAAGGGCTGTTAATGTACTTCGCTTTAGAAGAATTACCTTGGGGCATTGTTAAATCCTATAAGCTCCATGGTGCATGTAATAACGGTGTAACACTGTAATACACATAACTAGATAGGTAGGGATTCTAAACTCAATATTGGCAACTGTGTGGGTGTGCAGGAATCATATGCTCCCTGTGCATGTGTTTGGGTGAGAATCATATCCTCTGGGAGTGGGTGATTCTATTTTCATGTCTGTACCACCCAGTACACTTTCCATTGCCCTACTTTACAAAGTCTGCTGATGTCATTCACCTTAGAAGTACCTGTATACACTCATCAGCCCTCTAAGCTCTGTGGCATGTGCAATAACTGTGTAATACTATAGTACAAATAGTTAGATATGTAGGGGTTCTAATCTCAATACTAACAACTATAGTAGTGTGTGTGTGAAGCATATTCCCTGTGGCTATTGTGTGTATGTAGGTTATACAATTTTAAGGCCTGTTGATTGCCTACCTATGGCATTACTTTAAAGATCCTGTTAATGTCATCTGCCTCACATGCACCATGTTAAACGATATAGCCCATACCAATCATCTGTACAGATGTACATGGAATACACCTCGATGTGTACCCATAACTATTGCCAGCAGACAGCACCTTACACAGCATTACATTACTACATTGTACTATATTCACCCTATGCATCAGACCCATATTAGCATGTCCCTGTAGTGAATGTATGGATAACAGTGATGTGGCACAGATACCATCACATGCATAGGGTGTGGTGTGGGTTTGCCAGAGGCCTAGGCTGGGCCATATGGTTGGCATCACGTGCATACATGTGTGTGTGTCTGGAGGGGTGGTGTTCAACTGGGCCGTACAGAGGAGTTGTGCATATGTGGTGGTGACCTGCCTGTGATAGAGATATGTAAATGTTTGTATGCACACAATCAAGCCATGTGGTTGCCCTACATAGGGCTATGTTGGACAGCCATGGACTGTACATGGCATAATGTCCCACCAGGGACACAGGAACTGGTTCTACCAGGAGTCTCACTGGCACCACCAGGCCCAAGGCCAGATGCAGTACTGCTCCCCAATGTTGACTTCTGTTTGCTAAATCTGCATCCCTGATGAGACTGGCCAAGACCACATGCCCATGGCCTGCTCCAGTGTGGTGTGGACAGCATCCTCCATTCAGTAATGCTGGTGTTACTGCCACTACAGGAGTGTGAATGTACATGGCCGTGTGGGCCCTCAGCTGATCTTGTTGCTGACCTATGTCCACATGGCCAACGCCCTACTCCCACCACATGCTCAAGCACAGACATTGCACAGTCAAGTAGTTGCTCCCCAATGTTGACTTCTGTTTGCTGAATCTGCATCCCTGATGAGACTGGCCAAGACCACGTGCCCATGGCCTGCTCCAGTGTGGTGTGGACAGCACCCTCCATTCAGTAATGCTAGTATTACTGCCACTACAGGAGTGTGAATGTACATGACCATGTGGGCTCTCAGCTGATCTTGTTGCTGACCTATGTCCACATGGCCAACGCCCTACTCCCACCACATGCTCAAGCACAGACATTGCACAGTCAAGTAGTGATAATGCCTCACCCCACCTTCTCTCCACAACATCAGCAAAATGACGTATGGCATCACAAATGCTGTGGAGGCCATCACACATGGCAGGAAGTGCTGCATTCATGACCCTGAACATCTGTCTGGTATTGTGGTCAGTACGTACCTGTGCCTCTATGATGGACCATAATGTATCTGGTGACACCTGCTGTAACACTTGCGGCAGGTGCTTAATGGGCAGCAGTCATCCGTTGAGCACCTATGTCCATCTGCCTGTGTGTGACCTCACCTTGTCCCTGGGTATTTCTAGTATCTACATTCACACTTGCCATAGTCACCACAAAAGTCTGTTCCATGCCACCACCCTTCAACTGTCCATTATCTGTGGCTGCTGGGGACTGAGCATGTGTAGGCATACTGACTGTGCAGGGACATTGTGGGTGAAAGTTGGATACCAACCAATGGCACAAATTCAGCCCCCAACATCCCCACCTGTGCTCAGTATGACCACCATCATCAGCGTCTGCTAAGACACTGACATCAGGTTGTGAGGGGGAGAGACACCAACCCCCCATGTTCACCTTTGAGGGGAACACACCATATGTAAATTAATAACCTGCAGTATAATGTTTGCTGATACACACACACACACACACACACACACACACACACACACACACACACACACACACACACACACACACGCACACACACACACACTCCTGATAAAGTCTGGCAAAGCATTTCTACCTATGGACCCTTCAGTATAGATTTAAGGTAGTTCTGAGTGTCACAATCCATCTCTTTAACAGCTACTGTAAGGCCCTCAACAAAGGGTGACAAATCCTACTGTGTGATGGGCCCATTAGCAAAATGGTAAGTGTGACCAAAAGCAAGGCTATTGGAGTGAGCTATACAGTGTTGCCAAGTACATATGCAAGTACTGTAAGAGCTGAATTACTGCTATACAGACCAGACACAGTGACATGGTTTAATGATATGTGATAATAATTAATGAAGGAACAAGAGACTACTCTAGCAATGCAGTACCTACACAGTTCAGACTCACAGGGATTCATTTCAGACAACATTGCAGGACAGTCTGCAATACATACAGGAAACATGTAAAGTACTATGTGCATAGGCTCATAGGATGATACTAGGCTATTGGCCCAGATGCCCTCACAAGCCTAGCCTGGACTTTTGCCCATGTCCCTTCAAAGTCAGCACCTGTTGACCCTGTCCAGCTGGGACACACATGGGATCCCAGGGTTGTCTTTCCTGTTTCCCATGCAGTCGTCCAGCTTCTTCTTCACGAGAGCTATATAGGTACTCTGCTGGACATGGGGAGGAAGTGTATTTTACAGACAGTGTATTGTGTGGGACACTAATCTATCCCAAGTACTATTCATGTCACAGACCAGGTAAGGGCCTTGCATGCGGGTTGCGTGAGTGGGGTTTGTCTTGCAGAAATCACATCAAGGCTGGATTGGAAATGGCCTTTTATGCCTGACACATGTCGCCTATGATCAGTCTGTATGAGACTGAGTAGAGAGACAGGGCTTTCATCCTATCTGTATAGGAAAAGTGCTTCAGACCCTGGATTTTCCTGGTCAGGAACCTCTGTGGTCTCTGCAAGTGCTGCATTTGCTTGGCAAGATACATGCCAAAGGAGCCATTGTACTTGGTAATGGGTCTGATAAGGTTGGAGTACAGGGATGTTGTGGCCTCCTGGTTCCTGGATAACATACCCTTATTTGTGAGGTGGGCCATGTAGACAGCCTTCTGTACAATGGTGCCAACGTGGTGGGAAACTGTCAGGTTGCTATCAACCTTGGTGCACAAGTGACCTTACACCTGATTGCATGCTCAGTACGTTGTTATTACTGTCATAGTTAGTGTGGATGACATCTACCACAACAGGGAAAATGATGCATCTCCTGGCATTCAGTTTGAGGCAATGCTTCTGGCACCAGTCATTAATTTGGGTAAGGACCTCTTGGAGGATGCTCCCATCAGTAGGGGAATGTAAGACAGTGGCCAACTTGCAGTCATCTGTAAACCTGGTCAGCCACAAACCACTGTTTTTGTCTTGAACCTCAGAAATGTATATCTCAAACAATAGAGGCCCCAAGACCAATCCTTGGGGTACACCGCTCTTTAAGGGTCTACTACTAGAGGTGGCTTCCACTACTTTGACAGAGTGGGTATTATCATTGAGCCAGTTAGCTACCCATCTGGTAACATACAGGTTGATGCCTAGCTGTGTAAGCTTATGTATTTTGGCTGACTGGGGATTATTGTCAGAGGTTTGGGCTAGGTGAAGATAGGCAGTGTGCACCGTCTTCCCCTCACCCTTGTGTTTGTTGACCACTTCAAAGAATTCAACCAGGTTTAACAGGCCTAATCTCCCTTTGACAATACCACACTGTGTGGGGTCAAGCATTTTGAGGTTGCCGATGTCCCTGTTTATAAGGTTCTTAATAATGCCTTCCATGCCCTTGCAGATCAGGCTAGTTAGGCTGATGTTCATATGATTGGCTGGATCAGTGGATAGCTCCACTTTGTCCAGAGGGATGACAGTGGCTGTTCTCTGTGTATATGGGATAACACTGGGGCTCAGGCATTGGTTGATTATAGTATGTAATGGAGCTGAGAGCTCATGCCTGAGTTCATGTAGAATGCAGCCAGGGATGGAAACAGGCCCCATGGAGACTTCAGTTTGTTGCCTTTGAGAGGACATTATGGATCTTCTCCCTGATGATGAGGGGAGGGGGGGCAGGTGCGCATGTCTATGTGTACTGATGGGGGACAGGGGGGTGAGGTTTTCACTTAACCTGTCTGCAGCAGGTTGGCTATATCTATGCCGTATGTGTATGTGGTGTTATTGACCACCACTACAGAGCAGATTTGGGTGTTTCTTCTGAGATTGCAGACATATGTGAGGAAGGCCTTGTGATTGGCCTTGGTGGATGTGTCCAATTTGGACTCAAAATTCACCTGTGACCTTATTTGCTTGTTCAAGCAAAAGTGGCATTGCTTCCAATTTGGCACCTACTCCTTCTAGGCCCTGTCCAGCAAATAGTTCCTCCTATTATGGAATTTGTGTATTACTGCTGTCCACCACAGTGGTTTACTCTACCTTGAAGGAGATGATTTTGTTCTGTCAGGTATTGCTAAGTCCATACATCTATGTAGGTGCTCATATAGTATTGTGGTATAAGCTTGGACACTACTGCTAGTTCCAACTGATGAGGAGATTTATAGTCAGTTTTGGAAAAGTGTTTTTTTTTTTACCCTGACAATGGGGGGGGTGGGGCAAGAGAGATGGTGACCTCAAAAGTGATGGCTATATGGTCAGATCTTACCAAGAAGTATGACACTGTAGGAGTGCTGTGTGTATGATCAAGTTTAAAATTCCACCTTGGCTCCTCCCATGCCTCATACTGTTTGACCTGCCTGGAAGTGTGTATGTGTATGATAAAGTTTAAAATGCCACCTCCTTTGGCTTTGCAGTCCTCCATTTGGGGTCTAAAAGTATGGTAGGATGAGTAACCCTCCATAATGATATCTGTCTATTCGGTAGGATAAGCTGATGAGATACAACTGGGAGGTGTGTTCAAAATGAGATTTGTAATAGGGGCAGCCAAGTCACATGCCAACAAATAGTTGAACACAACAAGGGGGGACCCTTACAACTCCAACAGAACCGAAGACTTGTGACAAAACAAATGTAATACTGCAATACGATACAAAATATGTGTGACCAAAGAGCGTCAAATCAACATTAAATGCAGAGATGACTGATACTCAGAGCACTGTACAACACAGAAAGACTTCAGCTAACTACAGATATTTGTAATTAAGAGAGCAATGCTATGCCTCAGCTACACACACTACTTAACTGCTGCTATTTACATGTTTCAAGGGAATTCTTTGGTAACCTTTGTTAACAGTCCCTAGCCAAGAACCGTGAAAAGTACAAAAGAACAGAATATGTATGACCAAACAAATGTAATACTACAATAACATACAAAATACAAGTCATCAAAGCTTAAATACTGAGCTTCTAATCTAAATTACATGCAGAGATGACTGATACTCAGAGCAATGCAGACCACACAAACATCAGACAGATATACCATATTGCCATATATATATGTAAACTATGTCACATTTGCCTAGCTCCTATACAACATGCAAAGCTGATTGTGGGTAACAGGTCTGGAATTAATAATCCACATTAATGCTGTGTATGTCATATTACATCAGTGTTTCTCACCTGCCTTCATTTCACAGGTTAATAGCACAGGCTAACAGCAAATATACTTCTCTGTGTCAGTTGTACATATCTGTCTGATGTGTGTGTAGCACTGGAAGTCATAAGACAGTTAAACACTCTTCCAATTTCAACTTATTAATTATAATCAACCAAGTGATTATTTATGTTTGAAGGCAATATAACCTGTAGGTGTAGACATTTATGTCTGGTGCACTGGAACTAAGATAACACATTTGTAATACAAGTACAGCATATTTACTCAAGGTTTTGCAACTCATGTCTATATGTTTGAGGCTTCCAGCTTCTACTATTAATACATACATGTGCACAGGTAATACTTGATATACATTTCTGTTCTTTGTCAGTATGGCACACTGTGTTAACACTCTTGCAGCTCAGTCATAATTCTCAACCTGTCAGAGCAAGTTATCTGTACAAAGGCACACATCAATGGGGGTAAAGACCAGAAAACAGTGACACTTTATAAATCTAGCTGTAACACACTTAGTTGCGAGCAAAGTTGGTTTTGCATTCACAGGAATACTCTGAAAAATATGACATCTGACATTTAAATGTATGCTATTATGTTATGACTTTGGTCTTTACTGAGTTGCCAGTAATTTGCCAGACAAAATATAACTGTATGAGGCATTGACTACAAATATGAGGCAAACATGGTCAGACTGCAAAACTCTGGACAGTTGAAAGGTATGAGCTCAGTATATAACATACAGTTCAACACACACTTCTGCACCAGTTGTTTACTATACACATATCCTATATAGGTCTCTTACATTTCTAAGACAAGCATATGTATTCACAGGTGGCATATGAATATTTACAACATCCCAGGTAGCTGGCCTGGCAGTGTCACAGTCAGTACTGGACAGCATACACTTCAGTAGTAGTCATATATGAGCTGACCTTTGCTGAGGTGACTCAGGGGCCAGAGCTGTGATCTATGTCACTGCAGACAGAGCCAGCAAGAATGGCTGTAGGTGCTGGACAGCAACATGAGAGTCGAGCAAGTTTTGTTGAGACCTAGTTTTTTAACTTCCTATATCACATTATTGCATCCCCCCTTCTGCATTCCATTGCATGCTGAACTGATTGACATACCTGTTATAGTCCTGAAGAGTTTTCTTAGAATAATGCAAATGTTTAGGTTTGTGTAGTCGCAGTCTGTCTTTGTGTGGAGAGGTTCAGACCTGTTTTGCATAGGCAACAGCTTGCCTTTTGTAGGTAATGCTCATGAGCAGGTGATAACCTGTGCACCAATCGGTGTCTTCCACTTGCTAAATGCATCCAGAACATTGGTGTTTTCTTTCCATAACAATGCAGTGCTATAATTAAGTCCTTCATGTGGGCCTTGCCCTTTTTACTTGCCTGCGAGGAGGACATTATGGAGGTGTGGGGGCTACAGCTTCACAGAAGGTAGGTAGAAATACCTCTTAGAACAAGAAATGTGGAGAAATCACAATAAAATGGGGGGGGGTTCCAGAATTAGGTGCAAAAAGTAAGTATTGCTGTTATACACTTAGAAGTTTGCTAGATTAACAGGGTTTGTCTGGACATGCATTTTCTGCGTAATTTGACATCTGACAGTGATATGTATATGACATACCTCTCAACTGTCCAGATTCCGCAGAATATCCAAAGGTTTGCCTCTTATGTTTGTCTGCTCCTCAAACTATTTCTGTTTTTTGACAACTCAGTAGGATAATGTGAGGATTGAAGTCAATAAATGTTGACATCCATTTGTGTTTCAGACTTCATATCCCTCAGAAAGGATATGTTACTACAAACCCTTTAACACCAGCAACTTCCTTAGTTTGTAACACCATTATTTAAGATATGTCCCTATTTTCTGCCCCCTGTCCCCCAAGTATGTCAGGCTTTGTCCAGATGTTTTGCAGTAAGAGGTTCATAGGTATGATATATCATTATTTAGTGACTTCACTCCTGATATCATGCTAGTGATTTAGCCGACTCCCAGAAATGTTATGAGGCAGTGGCCATAAATATGGTCCCACACCCTGGACATTCTGTGGAAATCTGTGCAGTTGAGAGTTATGTATGTATGGCCATTGTTACCAGACTGTCAAAATTGTGTAGCACTGTAGCGTGTAAATGTTTGTTGGGCTGCATAGGGAGAGGGGAAGATGTGAGCATCATAGATCCTTTTCTATCTGACTGTGCATGCTGCTACAGTTGCTGGTGGTTTATCAGCTGTATATGTTTGTAGGGACAGACTGAGAAATGTCCTGTAACACCTCAGGATTCCCAGTACACTGTAACTTGGAGCAGTATATGTAGGTGTAATATGTGACTGGCAATCAGGATATGTTTGTTCAAACAGTCGTTATACTCTAGAGTTCAGTTGGGGTACTGGTTTGTTGCTGTGACTGTGCTGCAAATGGTTGTAGTTGGACAACTTCTCACAGATGTCTGCTTTTCCCTACAGTTACATCCCTGTAATGCATGATATATTTGCAAATGCATGAATAATTCCCCAGAGCTGATTTGGGGTAGGGTTGTGTTGGTCTGGCTGTAGTTCAGAAGGTGCTGGGTGAAATGGTTGGCAGCTCTCAGTGTTTTTTTCCTTCTGTTACATGACTGCAGTCATACCTGTCCACTGTCCAGATTTCTATACACTGCCCAGGTCAATGTCAGATGGGCAAAATGCCAGATCACGAACAACCACATCACCGACAGTAGACATTCCCGACAACGATAAGTTATTGTATTACGGAATGGAATACATTTCCGTTCCTGTAATACACTCAAAAAACACATTAAAATGTGTATAGCAGGGGGGCAAGCCCCCCTGCACCCCCTTCACCGCCTACTTAAATATACCAACTCCAAGATTGCACTACAGTGAAGGAATGGGACTAACTCCCATTCTGCACTATTCACCGTTGTTGGGGATGTCTGCTGTCGGCATGTCGTCTCAGCGATGTGGTCGTTGGTGATCTGGCGTTTCATCCATCTGACATGGACCCCACTGTCCAGATGTGTGGCTCATATTTTTGGTCTCCTCCCCATAACAGTTGTGGGTTTCTGACAAATCACTGGGATGATGTGAGCATTGACATCACTAAATGATGACAATCATTTGTGTTTCAGACCTGAAATCTATCAGAAAATATATGTCAAAACAAACTGTGATACTCTAGTAGACATCTAAGCTTATAACAGCCATATATTTCAGATAAGTCACTACTGTTTGGTGATTAAAGCACTTTTAAGCATTTGTAAGTGGGTTTGCATGGCATTGCATGAAGGACAGTTAAGTCCTCTTAGCAGCGCTTACACCCGTGCTAATTTTAAATAAAGAAAAGAAAAAAGGGTGATAGGAAAGTGGTGAAATGGGGACAAGGAGGGGGTAAAATATTAATAAAAGCAGCTAGGGATGTGCAGTACAAGTGTAGTAAAGGACCATATCTCTACATTTCTACTGCAGCAACAGCTGTGACTGATGTGTAAAATTTGGAATTTACAGCTTCGCACCCCACAGGGAGGGGTGTTGGCAACATGCATTTGTAGAGTAATTTAAGTGTACATTGATTTACATCACTGGACATGGAGGGAAATGTAGAGCTATATATGGGGCAATGAGTTTTTTGCAGGACAGATGTCTTTTTTTTTTTATTAAGGTGAGAGTGGGATGTTGGGGAAGGGCTGTAGGTATGTTTGGGGAGGTAGGTTGGGTAGGATAGGTTGCATTCACAGACAGACAAGACACACAAGACAGCAGACAGGGGCAGTATATGACATATGAGTGGGGTAAACACCTTGGACAGGGAGGGTGGTTGGGAATCAGAGGCCCATGAGCTGACAAATGGATACAGTGGGACTGAGGTCCCCACCTATGGGCAGTCGCCACCGCACCTGCATGGCCCTGAAGGTAGCTGTGCTGGGGGCTGGACAACAGGGGCAGCTTGCCCCTCCAGGTGTGCCAGGTGGCCCTCCATCTGGCACAGCTGTCCATCCAACTCAGAGTGGATGAAGCTGCACACCATACCCCAGAACTTACAATGGGTGACAGGCTCTTCTCCATGCCTGTACCTGGGGGGGCAGGCCCCGTCCCCTGAGGCAGTTCCACCTGAAGGTGGTGCAGGACCAGCAGAGGAGGGTGTTCCAGGTTGGGTCCCAGATGTGCTGGGGCTGATGCCATGGCCAGATGAGGCACAACAGGCAGATCTGTCAGGATCTGCCTTCCCAAATGTGCTATGATGTTGAGGGTTTCCAAGAAATATTGGTTAGTCATGAACAAAACATTTCAAAATGAGTTATAACAGCATGTGTGGGTGTTCCAATTAACCCAAACCAAACAGATTTGAAACAGTTGCATAGCAAACAGAACACATGCATAAATGGAACAACAGTAAGCATTGCAACAGCATGCCAGTTGCATTGATGGCAACAAGCCACCAACAATGGTATTTGAACAATGTATGTTAATATGTGACCAATTAAATATATGAACAATAATAGAACATAACTCCCAACATTAGGTTTTGAGGAAAACATTCCCATAGTACGTGAATAATAATTAGTAATGCAGATGAGGGATTGGGGGAGAGAAAAAAAAAGTCCATTAACAACTGTATAGGCTTATATTTTTCACAGCAGTGCTGCTCAATACTCTTCAGGGCTGCCCTCACTTTACATCTAACTATGGCCCATAGCTTCTGTAGGACAGGCATACCTGTTAAACTGTCAACCTGGAATGATATGGGGCAGACTGTGAAACATATGGCTACATTACTAGAGGAGGCTTGTACATATCAAGGTTAAATACTTGACAAAGAAGGGGTATCTTGCACTGATGTTGTGTGAGTCTACTACTGGCATACTTCCCCTGAATTCCTATCTGTGTCCAAGGTGATTGGCAACAGTGACCATTAGCCATGACAGAGTGACACTTGAGAGACATGTATCAGGTGTATGTACCTATCCTGCTGTCATTTGTAGGCATGGGGTTGGACAGTGGGACAGATGTACATCATGTATTGCCATGCACTTCATACAGCTACTACAAATATTTCTTTACCTGTAAGACCTGTGGAGAAAATATCTGTTACCACTATCTGACTTTTTCTACAAATATTCAAGATTTCTTGCGTGTATATATGCACACATCTCAGTTCCACTCCCTGGATTCGAACCATGTCTGGGTGTGCTAAAATGAACAAGGCTATTTCACATCACACTGAGTTACTGGGGAACTTCTGCCTCTTGTTTGACTGATTTCTTCCAAGTACTCTAGGAGTTAGACAGTCTGACCTTGTAATCCTGAGATTCATGAATGACAGATAGTGCACTGTGTATTAATCCTTTGAAATAACACAATCTGGAAAGCAATGGCAATGTTGGAGAGGACACACTATAATACATTAGACATTACTATCCAGGGTTCAGATCTTAGTGCATACCATATTTCATATTTCATTTTTATCTTGTTTTGCAGCTCCACAATCTACTGTTTTGCATAATAGCCAGTTCTCAGAACAACCTCAGTTAATTCATGCTGTCAAAGCCATATTTGCCATGAGGAACTTGTACACATTCTATTCACATTCTCCAACAACATACCTGAGTAAACACAACAGTTTGCGGTATGAGTCTTTATTTTACTTATATGACACAGTGCTTTATTGTTGCATATCCTGTAGATCAGTATTAGTCTGGCAAATGCTTATTTATTCGTTAGACACAGAAAACACTACACCTACTGGCAGTAAACTATTTACTCCTCCTTATTTATTTCACTATATACTGCAAGGTATATCTGTACACACCAGCCTGTTGGCACAGCCTTGTCAATCTGTCAGCATGGGTCTCAACATTTCTAGCCCTGTCCACTGCAGCTGTAGGGGAAAAACAAACATTATGTATACCCATCTATCACATACTCAGGTTACAATTTGGTACAGCTATGGATGAGATACCTACAAATTACTCCATGCCCGAGCATCTTGGATCCACTGGGCCAAGACCACCCCCTTCCTATGCTTTAGGTCAGTAAAATTATGCCATACCTACTTACCAGTTCAGAAGATTCAAGTGGCACTGGTGAGGTTGTGTGCCAGATGGTCCCAGGCCTCCACTTTGTACTGAGAGCCCTGGTACTAGCCCTGCAGCAGTCTGCCATCATGTTGTTCTATAAAGAGACCAGCCATGACCCTGGACTCCAGAATGCCCCAGCACTACACCCGAAAGCATGCTCCCTCTCCAACACCAGGCATGGATCCTGCAGAGATCAACCTACAACAGGTTATGGCTGTATTCCCATCTGTGTGATTTAAATAAAGCCATATTCCTGCCCTTTGCCGTCATTGGACCATTTTAAAAATGCTAATCTTAGCTAAGCAGTGAGCAAATCTGCTAAGCTGAGTTGAACAGTGCTAAAAGGGGTAAATGCTGAGTACTGCTTAACAGTGTGCAAATCCGCTTAACTGAGCTGACTGCTTAGAATTTACATCTAAGCAATGCTTAAACTGGCTAAGCAGAGCTGACCATTGCTAAGCACTGCTCAGCTTTCATTTTAAAAAATGCGCTGCTGTTAAGAATATGCGGAAGCGGACACCATTCACTCCATGTAGGAATAACACTATTCCTACACGGAGTTTATTGAATCCTGGGGTGTAAGTTCCTTTAAGTAGAGCATCTTTTTTGGGGGGTTTACTTAGGCTTAAACTCATTGCATTTCAAGCACTAATTGTATGACTGCAAAATTTAGTATTCATAAGTTCTCATCTAAAAGCATACTATGCACCTTATTTTAATAAAGTTAGTAATTTGTTTGTTGAAAGTTTCATTCTTTTGCTATAAAACTGATCCAGTATATCTTGCATTCCACTGTCTATTTTTTTTGTTTATGGTACAGAATTTCATTACAATGATTTTGTGAAAAAAGCAATTTACATCTTTTTGGAAGTCTTTTATATATTTGGAGGATCATGCAGTATGGCTATATTTTTTTGTTTTGTTTGTTTATTTTTTTTCTAACACTGTTGCAGTTTTAGATTCTGTTATGGTCTGTGTTCTATTTTGTAACTGTTTAATAAAATATGTATAAAGTGACTCTTGCTTTTGAATTTGAAGTTGAACCATATTCACTTAGTGTTTTAAGTGGGTTTTTTCTTGATTCCACTAATTAAGCTGATGTCTGCATCAAGCCTGTAGTACTTTTGGGGGGAATTCTTTAAAGGCTGTGGTTGTGATCCATATGGATCTCAGGGTCAATATCAGTCTATCAAAAACTTACTTTGTCGAATGCCTTTTCATCAAACCTTTTTCACTGAACCACCTTTCATCAAACTGTTAAATCAGAGAAACATTTTCCTAGGGAAAAATGCTATGTGGCCACCAGGGTAATCATAAGAAAAATTACACCATTCTAAACAAAATAATGTGGGGGGGGCTACACCGCCACACACTCCTAATAAGATATACCAACTCTGAGATCACACTACATTGGGGAAAAGGACAAATGTGTAACAATGGCCACTTTTCTTCTTTCCCTGGGAAAATGTTTCGCTGATTTAACAGTTTGATGTAACGAGGTTCAATGAAAAATGTTCGATGAAAAGGAGTTCATCAAAGTAATTTTTCAATAAACTGATATAGACCCAGCTCTCACTAGAATGACCCTTGCAACATGACCTGCAGTTTGAGATTCAGGAACACAATAGAAGCAATGAAGTAAGACCTTATTATTGGTTTATTTGCATATTTCCTGAATTGCAGTTATTGATGTGACATGCAGATCATGGCTGATGTTTTGTAGGCTGTGAAATCCCTCCTCCAGTCATCCTCAGGCACATACAAATATACACAAGACAGTACCTGTAACTATCCCTACTGTCCTGTTGTTGCCCTACCACCCTCGTAATATTTTAGTGGCATTATGGCACTTATGTATTAAGCCTGCAGAAATGTTGTTGTCAGTGTATCACTTTAAACTATAATCCCTGGTGTCCAGTGATTCCCACACCCTAATCACCCTTTTGATTGATGTGTAGTAACATCACCTCATGTTATCCCTAATTTGTATCCCCAACACTGCCCTATCCCCATTTTGACATCAGTGCTTTTATGGTACTTTAAAATTAAACCCTGATGTCTATATGTTTCCCCCACCATGTTCCTGTTCATCAGTTGAACATGGTCTATTGACTGTGTTCACTACCACAACATGGTAGGGGTGGCCATGCTGATCTACATGACTGAGAGCTTTCTTAAATCTCTTGGTCTTGTACATGCCTTCTGGAAGCAGTTCTGAGGAAACAGAATGTGGCTAATTAGAATATGCCTCTCCCCCTACCTGTAATGCCTCATTAGCATTCAGCACAGCCGTGGGATCAGCCTTTTACAGTGTTGAACAACTTTATGCTGCAGAAAAATGCAGCACGATGTAAAGGGTGCTTGATGAATACCAAAAAAGATACTGCAATTTGCACATGGCCATAGCTTTATGAATCCATCCCTTTATGTTTTTTTCAGTACTTAACCAAATGCACATAAAATATACTATATACATGATTTTCTAAATAACATCTCATTGTAAGCCATGGTGGTGCAGCGGTAGCATTGTCGCCTCACAGCAAGAGGTTCTCCCATTCAATTCTCGGCTGGAGCACCTTCTGTGTGGAGTCTGTATGTCCTCCCCATGGTTGAGTGGCATTCAAAAGACATGCATGAATGGGCGTGCCTTTGTTGAAGGATGGGCATCGGGCTGACACCTCGGCACTGTAAAAATCTACTGCCAATCATTAGCAGACCAGAGGTCCGCTGTGGCGACCCGTAACTGGGAAAAGCCTAAAGAAGAACTAAATAACATCTCATTGAACATTTCATAAGTTACAAATACTTGAAATACGCAAAACAGTCAACCATCAAAATGTAAAACATCTGATAATATTCTAAATGTCTATACACAACCATTAAGACATATTTGTGAAAAAAACATTGTATGTATAAGAAAATAGATCAGTACAACCCTTACTTAAAGTACTATATACTGTATATATCTATATATATTTTCTGCAGAATTCTGTCACAAAAACACCTCGTAATGAAACACACTAACTCTAAAGTCAGAATACCTCAGAGTAATTACATTGGTTCAGCTAATAAAAAAAAATCAATTAACTTTTGCCAGAGGTACTGGGACCCCAAGAGTTCTTAAGTTACTGGGGATGTAGCATGCAGAGGGTGAAACCACCATTAAGAAGAACAAAATATTTACTAATCTTCAGTGCTTAATGTTCACACTTCATGTTTGTAGTTTCAAAATGATCAGTAAGATGATCATTAAGCTCCTCCTTTCACTTTACAATTCTTCCTTACAATACTTAAACTAACCCCATCTTAATGCAACTGCTCTTACAATGATACACTATTGTCTTCATAAATAAAAGACTACATCAATACTTGCCATACAAGATATATTTAGCATTTCAGTTTTAAAATGGGAATTGGGAGATGTGCTTCAGTTATCTATGATGGCAGAAATTTTTACTAAATATCAAAGCTAAGCTTTCACATACAAAATCAGTAATTCACTGATTAGCTGAAGTTTAAATAATTTAGTACTAATATCCCAGGCAAAGCCTTACAACTTGTATGCACTTTTTTGGATATACTACTATACAAAATGCTCATAGTTTGTCATTGCAGAATAGGAACTTTCCATTTTAATGCCACTCCAACTGCTCATAAAATGTAAATCCACTGAAGATTCAGCTAGATAAAGCAACTGGCCACTGTTACAGCTTAATGAATCCTATACAAAAAGGCATTTTTTTTGTGGTGAGAAAGCCCTGTTCACCCTCCATATGGTACACTTAGTATGTGTAAGTAATGTAGTATGGGAAACCATCTCCATAGTTACACAACTGCTCAGTAGATGGTGAATGATTGGAATATTAATGACTTTCATAGCTTATATGTACGTGCATCTGTACCACCTCACAAAAAACGCTAATTGTAACTCTGACATAGGTTCATAGGTTAGGTTTATGCTAACCGCCCTTGTGGGATTTTTTAAGCCTACCCAAATTTCCCATTTGGTACTTGGAATTACCAGTTTCATTTAGTGTTAGATTGGCCATACCCATTCATGGGCTATATTTATATTATTTTTTGTGGTAGTAACAAGCATCATACCATAGATATTTAGAAATTCCCCAGTCATGGCTGAAATCATTTAGGAGCTGCCTCTTTCCATTAGTAATAGGGGGGCCATGATGCATATTTCTAGTTAACCATCCATAGATTCAAGCTGAACTTGAAGTTGGACAGGGATGAGCTTTGTTTATGTGGATGGGTAGTCTGTTCCATAGCAATGGTATCTTCTGCACAATATCCCCGTCTCTTCAAACTGTTCTGTTGATATTGTAGAACAGGTTTAGATCACTGGTATGAATGTTTCTTATGCTATTTGACTTTGTGATGTGTACTAGTTCTGTCTGCACTGGGTCAGTGGATACCTTGTATGCCATAGCTTACCTCTTAGCAGTCTCTAAGAGACTGAGTATAGTAATAGGTCTTTGAGACAATCCCTGTAGGACAACTTGTTTAAGTCTAGCATCCTTTTTGTAAGGTATTTTAGCTGCTGCACATGTCTGGACAGATACATGAAAAGGTATAGACTCAATGACTGGTATTATGAGAGCAAAGTAAAGCAAGATTTTGAAGTAAACCTTTGATAATGAGTTGCAGATATAGAAGGATTTCTTCACCACAGTGGACACATTTTGCTCGAAAGTTAGGCCACTCTCCCCATACTTTCCCAGATCCCAAACAACTGGGTCAACCCTTAGGAGTGTATTACCAAGTTGGTTGTTCCCTAGGTAGTCAACCTCCAAAATGAGACAGTAATGTATGTTTTGGTATTTAGATTTAGACCAGGATTCTGTCAACAGTAAGTTGTTTGGAATAAACCTTCTTGTAGGGTGGCTAAGTCTTTTGAGGATTTGATAACTGCACCTGTCTTACAGTTATCTGCAGAATTGTTCAGCCAGAGCCCATTAGTATTAGCTTTAACTTCCAAGAAGAAGATACCAAACAGGAGAGGTCCTAGAACTGAGCCTTGAAGGACTCCAGTGGTGACTGGTCTTTTAAGTGGAGGTAGCCTCACCTATTTTGATCTCCTGCATTCTATATGTCAGCCAGCTTGAGTTGTTTATTTAATGATAAAGGCTCTATCATTTTGGGTATTATGCTTCTTACTTTTGGCTATAATTCTCTTAATTTTGTTATATAGCTGTTTAATGTTATAGTTCCTCCAGGGGAGTTTCTTTCTACAGGGGCAGCTGCATCTATACAGCTGTTTATATGCTGGCACAATTTGGTAATGTAGTGTTGTTGGTGTATGCTTGTGTATCTGAATGCGTCTTGTGTAGTGGCAGTTATGGGAAGGTTTTTGTTAACATGTAGGGCTAGGGTTGGGGTAAGGGTAAGTGATATGGTTAGGGTTAGCATTGCATTATTACTAATGTAGTAGCCCCCTGCCCACCTTAGTAATAGGTGCCAACCCAAACACTACACCTTACCTTAATCAAAACTTTCTCATAACACTGACATTATTCAGACAAATTTGAGGCTAGTGTTATGGGGAGGGGGGGGGGTAGTGTGAAGATCAGAAGAGGAAATAGTGTTTCCTTTCTCAATCTTTTGTACATTCAATATTTAGGGCATTTGGTCTTCTGTTTAAACTTTTTAATGCTGTTTTTAAAGCATGACATTAAGAACATTCAGTCATATAGAGGGGAACCTGGGAACCCTATATTTATTTCTGTTACCTAAGAAGCTCAGTTGTGAGTGTTCTGCCATTTTACACCAAGCTAATCGAAGGAAGGACACTCAGCAAACTCGGAGCTATAATATATAACATTAAGTATCCTGTTTTTTGTTTATTTTGTTCTTTATTTCTTTGTTATTTATAGCACTTTGTGCACTGTGTATTTTTTCTAGCTAGTTTCACTGTGTGTGAGGTATTAACTTGAAATTGTCCACTCTTATTAAGCATCTGTTGGGTTGTTTGTTTATGATAACTTGTTGCAGTTAAACTATTTTTTCTAGTGGCTCCTTTAGCTGTTAAAAACTTTCATTTAAAGGCTCACTGCTGCTTTTCAGCTGTGAGTAACATTTCTGCAGTTTGTTTCCCACCCTCCGTATAGTGTTTTTATAGTTGGTGGCTTTGCAGTTGCCCAGCCCTAGTGTAAATTTGATCTGGGACCCTCCTCCCAGTCTAGTGTCATTACCTCATTCTACCCAGTACAGGGAGAGCATTTGAGAAGGCCAATGAGTTTAGTTTCTGCTACTCCTTTCTCTCTTTCCTTTCTCTCTTTCCATAAAAAAAAAAAAAAAAATGTATCTGCTTTTACTGTATTTGTGTTTTTTCCTACTTTATTTTGCTTTTGCGTCATCTTAAAAGTACTCAATTGTATTTATTACTGCTTGCTGTAACTCATTCTAAGCCTTTTAGTTTAAGCACTTGGGCTTCAGACCAGTTTTACATTAAGAAGGTTTGTGGTCTGCACTGTAGTGGTAGAACAGGTAGCTTACATCCTTTTAAGTTGGGAAATGCTGACTGAGGGCTCAGTGTCTGTTATTCTAAAAGCGTATTAATTCTGGTTTAAGCACTTGGGCTTGAGGCCAGTTATTTTACATTAAGAGGGTTAGTGTTCTGCACTCTTGTGGGAGGAGAGGCTGGACTCTGTCCTTCTGAGCTGGAAATTTCTGGTTAAAGGCTTATAGTGCCTGCATATTTGAACTGCTTCTTACTGAAATTGGTACACCTTGTTTGCTGTAGCATAGACTAGATCCAGGCCTGCTGAATCTAGCTTTGTTTGTATAACTTGAGCACTAATCCAGGCATTCTTTAAAATATTCAGTTGTATTTATTACTGCTTGGTAGTAACTTGATTAAAGTGTAGCTATCATTTCTAAGTCTTTTGGATTAAGCACTTGGGCTTCAGAACAGTTGTTTTACATTAGGAAGGTTTGTGGCCTGCACTGTGGTGGCAGGACAGGTAGCTTACATCCTTCTAAGTTGGAAACTGCTGAGTGAGGGCTCAGTGTCTGTTATTCTAAAAGTGTATTAGTTCTGGTTTAAGCACTTGGGCTTCAGGCCAGTTATTTTACATTAAGAAGGATCGCGGTCTGCACTCTTGTGGGAGGAGAGGCTGGACTCTACCCTTCTGAGCAGGGAATTTCTGGTTAAAGGCTTATAGTGCCTGCATATTCTAACTGTTTCTTACTGAAATTGGTACACCTTGTTTGCTGTCGCATAGACTAGATCCAGGCCTGCTGAGTTTAGCTTTGTTTGTATGCTTGTTGTTTGTTTATTTCCCTGAAACGCTAATTCCACCTAAAACGCGGCCTTTTAGCACTTCTGTGGATCCCTAGTGATATCTGCATTGCTTACTGTACTTATTTCCTTGTTTCACTTGAAAGAAAGTTACTGTTTGTCGTTTTTGCATTTAAGTTACCTGTAACACATTGCATTTAAGTTATCTAGCACTTGCTCACTAAAGCAATTATATAAGTCAGCTCTAAAAAATTAAAAGCACTACACCCTCACAAACTCCCCTTGAGTACCTTGTTCCCCATTGTCCCTTTTTTCAATTATAAAGGAATTCCCAATACTATTCTAGCATGTCCAAAGGTCAGTTGTCAATCTCCTCTCTGGTCCAGCTGGTGGATCTGGGAATCTTGAGGCAATGTTACAACTGCCTCATGTACACAGACAACCCTCTCCTCCTCCCAACAAATTCCAACACGTGAGAGATGCAACCATATAGCCAAACTGGAGGCTAAGCTCTCTCAATTCAGTACTGGCATAAACAGTCAGGAGGAGAAGGAAACCACACTCACTACAATTCCAGTCTCACATAGACCTACCACGACAACAAACCAAACACATAAACACACAAAAACATACTCTGAGGCTCTAAATAAAAATGTGCATAAGCAGCAGAGACCTCTAAAGCAGACACCCAAGCAACCGCTACCCCAAAACAAAACACGTGCAACACATAGCTCACAAAGCCAGTGTGCCGAACAGTCACAGCCCTTAAGGCTAAACAACACACCTGATACACTTGTAATAGGTGACTCTATCGTCAGGCACACTGACGTCCCGCTCACCAGGCTGAACAAGGAGAAGGTCACTGTGAGCTGTCTGTCGGGCGCTAGGATCCGCCACATAACACAAGCACTCGGGTCACTCCAAGGAAAGTACAAATATGACTCAGTCATTGTCCATGCTGGTGTGAATGACCTGAGACATACCTCCCTGGACTACATGAAAAGAGACATAGAGGAGCTCTCTGAGCATGTAGCCCAGGCCGGTATGACCCTGACCTTGAGTAGCATCTTACCCTCACCAAGAATGATGCCACAATATGAAGACAAGATGATCAATTTCAACAACTGGCTTAAGTATTGGTGTCATTCAAAGGGGATCCAATGCCTGTCAGCCTGGGATGACATGCTCGACAAGCCATGATGCTTTGCTAGGGACGGCTTGCACCTGTCACCCCTGGGCTTTCGGATATTGGCAAAGGCTCTTGCTACCCCCATAGTGCCTTTTTTAGGCAAGGCTCAAAAGACAAACCCACCTCCATAGGTATCACAAGGGATAAGAAACTAAAAGTAATGCTACTCAATGCCAGAAGTCTAAACCTCAAGATGCATGCACTCAAAACTCTCCTTAGCATGGAGAACATCGATATCTGTGCAGTAACAGAAACCTGGTTCAAGGCTCCCGAGAGCACCCCAGCACTACCAGGTTATACCTCATACCATGCTTCTTGGCCCCAAAACTTGGACCGAACCACAAAAGACGGGGGAGTATCAATATTCGTCAAAGATACCCACACCTCCAGGTTGGTGGCACAGCACGAAGCATCAGAGACTTTCCATGTGCAACTAACAGTGGGTAAAACTGCGTTCCAGTTTATAGCCTGCTACAGACCACCCTCCCAAACACAGGAACCCCACTCGGCCTTCCTGAGAATACTGGAAAATATGAAGGTCTCTCCAAACACCATTATATTGGGCGACTTCAACTACCCAAACATAGACTGGGAGCATTACTCTAGCTCCAACACCCTAGCCCAAAGGTTCCTAGAATTTATAAACTCAAATGCTATGGAACAACTTGTTACCACTCCCACAAGAGGGGAAAACATACTGGACCTGATCATCACCAATATGGGGACACTATGCTCCAGACCAGAAGTGTAACCCTCACTGGTAAGATCAGACCATAAACTAATTTCACTGGATATCCACATCCCGACCCCACCCCCTGCCCAGAAAACCACAGTGAAAAACTTCTCTAAAGCAAATTTTACACACCTCAAAACAGAGGCGAAATCCTTCAAAGCCCCCGGGCCTGTGGAAAATACGGCCCAGACCGCAGAATCCTTTATAAACGCATTCTATGAACACCTTCAGGAATGCATGGATCATGCAATCCCAAATAAAACCAAGACCCAATCCTCCAAAGGCAGACGTCCTGTCTGGTGGACCCCAGCCATAAACAAACTATACAATAGAAGGAGGAAGCTACTACATGATAGAACAAAATTCCAAAAAGGGAAGGCATCTCTGATCAGTATTAGCAAAAAACTACGGGCACTCATAAAATCATCTAAGGCCAGCTTAGAGAGAAAAATTGCACAGGACACTAAGGATAATCACAAGGCTTTCTTTAGTTATGTTAGGAACCTGGGTGGGAATTCCCAGATATGCTCAGAATTAGTCCAAAATGACAAAAAATACACCGAGCCCACAGACATTGCCAACATCCTAGCTGACAGGTTCAGTGCAAACTTCTCCCCCCCCTCCCCACCAAAAGGGCAAATGTCTATCCCAACAGAGTGCTGCCCCCATGACATCTCAGATGCTCAGGTAAGAGCCACCCTCTCTAAAGCAAAAAACACAGCATCGATGGGACCAGATGGTGTCCCGGGCTGCGTCCTACATGAACTCCAAGAAGAGCTAAACCCAAACATAAAACTACTGTTCAATCTTAGCCTTACTACAGGATATGTACCCAAAGAGTGGCGTACAGCAACAGTGGTCCCTCTCCACAAAGGTGGTGCCTCAATGGATCCTGGAAACTATCGCCCCATAAGCCTGACTAGCTTGGTCTGCAAAGCTATGGAAAGGATCATCATGGACCTCATAAATAAAGATATTGGGGACTTACAGACACTGGATCCTACCCAGTTTGGCTTTGTTAAGGGCAGATCCTGCCTCTTAAACCTGGTCGATTTCTTTGAAACAGTCACCAAGGCTATTGACGAGGGGAAGGTGGTCCACACAGCCTACCTGGACCTCGCAAAAGCCTTCAATACAATACCCCACTTGGGCATTATAGATAAGCTCACCAGCTTAAATATAAACCACTATGTCACTAGATGGGTTGCAAACTGGCTCAAGGACAGAACCCACATGGTTAGAATTGCTGAAGCCATGTCAGACTCCAAACCAGTTACAAGTGGCGTCCCACAAGGCTTAGTCCTGGGACCTCTCTTGTTTGGTATATATTTCTCGGCAGTACAGACCAACACGGAAGGACTGTGGCTGACCAAGTTTTCAGATGACTGCAAACTGGGCGCCATAATCAACTCTCCAGCCAACACAAGCATCCTCCAAAAGGGCCTCATAGAAACAGACAACTGGTGCCAGAGCCATGGCCTCAAGCTAAATGCCAAAAAGTGTATAGTCATCCCCTTTGGCAAAAACAAAGTGCCCACAAATTACCACATAGGTGGTAATCCATTAAGTACAGAAGAAGTCATTAGGGACTTGGGGACCCAAGTTGATAGCAATCTCTCATTTGACAACCACGTGGCCAAAGTGGTTAGAAAAACATTTTATATAGCCCACCTAATCATGAAGGGATTCACATCTAGATCAGGGGAGGTCATCGTGCCTCTTTACTCATCCCTCATCAGGCCCATAATTGAGTACAATGCCCCTTTTGGGATGTACCTTACCAGACACCTGCACCAACTGGAAAGACCCCAAAAGTACCTCACCAAGAGCATCAAAGTGCTCAAACAGATGCCATATGCTGCCCAGTTAAAGAAACTCCAGCTCTACTCAGTGGCATACCGCCTGCTCAGAGGCGATCTGTGCCTGACGTATAAAGCCATGTCCAACCTGGAATTAATGGACATGCTGCACCTCAGAAAATCCAAATCCCATCGAGCTACGCGCTCGAGAGACTTGAAACTCAGCACTGAAATAAATATGACATGCTGGAGGGACAGATTCATAACCCAGAGGCTCCCTTCACTCTGGAATAGAATCCCAGTCCAGGTTAGGCAGAGTCCCACATTGACTCTCTTCAAGAGGAATCTTGATGAGTGGATGGGAGATCGTAGGTTTACCCCGGCTATCACTTCTGTGTCACTGTTAGACAGAGGCACAGTATACTAACCTCAAAAAAAGGCATAGCAAAATTAATTTTAAATGGGTGGCGAAAGCCAAACACACTCTGGCTAGGCTTATAAATGCCCTAGGGCAGATAGCCTTGTATGAACCTATGAACCTATATATATATATATATATATATATATATATATATATATATATATATATACATGCACATAAACAAAGAGTAATCACATTGCAGAAGTAAACTAACCACATTTTGTTTTGCAGCTATTAACCTAACTGCTTCTTTTCCATTTCTACTCTAAATCTCTCTGTCCCTCTCTCTCTCTCAAAGTACCAACAAAATACAGTAATCAAACAAACCTAACAGTATTAATACACCTGCTACATATAATATTAACAACACAATACTTTTATTTAGCGGGCTTGGACCCATATAACCTCTTATGTATGCATAGTAACTCAAGTTGCACAACCATAACCATAATTGTGGTGAATCATCTACTATATTGTAACAACTGAGAAATCCAAGTGTATGATAAAGCATTCAGTAACCTGGGCATGCAATAATTCTTAACACCTACATTCAAGTCCTCCCAAAATACTGAAACTACTGAAAACATACTTAGTTATTTATCAACTACTAATAACTAAGAAACCATCCTGCTTGGTGATCTTAACATAGTTTGGACCTCTAAAGAACCTAACTCTATTTCCCACAGTATTAACCTCCATCATTTCACTCAGTTGATCCAACAACCAACCCAATTTGACAAAGTATCAAAAAACAAAAAAACAAACAAAAAAATCCATACGACTGTATACTCTCAACCAACCCTGAAAAAAATAAACAAGCCACCATTCTCCAAGAGTATGTTGATGATCATCATCCCACCTAAATCAATACAGAATACCACAAGCCCCCCAACCCATATGCTTTAACTATAAGAAACTTAACAATTGTTATAGTGCCATATTTAATGGCATATAAACAATGTGACTGGGACCCTCTCAAATATTTGCCTTTAGAATGAAGCTGTCTGTCACTTTAGTAACACCTTCTTAACCATACTAAGCTAACAAGCCCCAAAGAGACATAAAAGAGTGAAAATACATTCTGCCCCATATGGAACCCATCAAGCTAAACTACTCAATAGAGACAGAGACTATGCTTGTTAGCAGTGGCACAAAACTTGGACCCAGTCCTACCTAGACGCATACCTGTGCTTCAGAACTGCACAAAGGCACATGTTTGTTGAGATAAAAAGAACTTCTTCTCCACAAACCATACAACACATTCAACAACCCCCAAACTATTTTGACAAAATTTAAACAATCTCCTAAAACCAGGAAGAAAACCCACCCCAAATCCTTTTCAATCTGAAACAAGCAGGACATTGCAGACAAACTCAACAGATACTTCATATCAGTATGCTGCTTAATTAAAAAAATAATAACCTATGCCCACCCCAACCATCCAGAGCATAGCTACACACCCCAACTCAGCCTAACAACTACTCAAACAAGTACTATCTAAAAACTACATTAAAAAATAGAAACTCACAACACTAGCTCCTAACAACATGCTATCCAAATACTTCATTATAGTCACTGACACCATATGCTACCCTGTATACACCCTAATTAATATATCCATTACAGAGAACTACTTCCCAGCCCTATGGAAAGATTCCTTCATAATGCCATTACACAAAGGTAGCACATCCACAGAACTGTCATACTATTGCCCTATAGCAATCCTTTCTCCCCTGTCCAAAGTACCTGAAAAATGCATACATCAGCAACTTCTAGGCCATCTATTTGATAACCAATTACTGTCTCCTACCCAACATAGCTTTTGACCCCACTACAGAAACAAAACTGCCCTTCTACATTTCTAAGATACCATTAATCGAAGTAAAAACTCAAGTGCATTTTGTCTCCACCCTTTTCCTGTATTTGTCAGGAGCCTTTGAAATGGTCTCGCATCAAGTACTCATCCAAAGATAATCTTATAGGCAGAAAAACTCCCTTACACATCTTTTTCACTAACTACCTAAACAATCACATCCAGTCTGTGAAATGGAGAGACTCCCACCTTACAGTCACTAAAGGAGTCACCCAGTGCTCCATATTTAAGCCAATGTGTTTCAAAATCTTCATTAATGACATGTACAAGAATCAAAACTCACCACCAAAATACAATATGCTGAAGACTCAACATTAGTTTGCTCAGCTCCAAATCTTCCCACCTTAGAAACCATAACACAGGAAATTTTCACCTCTAGAGAAAACTGGCTAAGTCTGAATTGTTCTTAAACCCCCAAGTAAACCAAATTGATCCTATTCCTTCTCAAAAACATAACTCAAACAATACCAACCTTAATATTATCTCCTCAAAAAACACAAAAGATTGAAAATGTCACCAATACTAAATTACTTGGAGGTACCATTAATAACAAGTTAAAATTTGATCTGCACATTGACTCAGCAGTCAAACACTGCAAAATAGGTGCCCAATACAGACCAACGCACACATGAAGTGATCATGGTAAAAAAATAGCTGTCAACTCCCTTCTCCATCCTACCCTCCTATATGCCTCAACAATATTCACAAATCTCAGCCACTCTGGTGGTGTATAGGAGAAAGTGCTGACTATGGCCCAGCCGAGCATGGTTCGATTAGCATCAGGGAAAGGATGGGCGTGTATGTACTCAGACTAGAAGCTGTTGGCGAAACACTCCAATCCACCACCCTCCCCCCAAAAAAGGAGTGTTAATACATATATGTTAAATAAAGAATGCAAATAGCACCTAGCTAAGCATGCTGGAGTTTGTAATAACTATAGTAGGTTTGGGTTCAGAATTTTAGAAATGCTAGACAAAAGCCCTGAAGGGGGTAGAGAAGGAGAATTTATTAGAATATAAGGAATTAATGTGGCAGCTTAGGTTAAATGCTGCGGCACCAACCAGTTTGAATGAAAATATTTCTGTGCATGCAGTACTTAAATTAATGGCAGCTGACCTATAATTCAGTTCCTATATTTTTGTGTCAGCTTAGAACTGATTCCTTAACACTTTTTCTAGATTTTATATGAAGTATTTAAAATATGGATGTTCATTTTGGTTTATGCATGCTCATATTCACAATCATATTTTATTTGTCAGAACATCATTTTAACACATTGGATTCTATGCAAGTTTATCCAGGTTGGGTGTATTTGATTTTTTTTTAAACATACATTTGATGTACTATTAATATTTTTTTAATGTTAGATCCTTTAATTTTCAAACTTGGGGATTTGGCAGGTTATATAACGGAGTGATGTAATTAGAATTGTCATTCTGAAGAAGTCCCCAAGGAAGAACGAAAGTGCTTAATGTCTAATACTTAATGTTTCTTTTTTCTAATTGGTGATTAAACTTATGAATCCAGTCATTTGTTTGCCTTAATACTCTTTTCTTTTTGGTTAAAGGACCTCATGCTTACAAATAACCCCCAAATTTTCTCTAATCTTTCATTATCCCTCCAAATGTTAGTGGCTACTACCCCATTATTTTTATCCTTAAATTTACAAAAGAAAAAATACCTACAGCTCTAGTCACCTTCCACCCCAAATTTCAAAAGAATATTGATACTCTCAAAAATGACAACTCACAAACAAACAAGGGACCCTTCTTATCTGCACGAGACCCGGTTTCATTAATAAACATACCCACAGATGTTCTGGTCTGTTTAGAAAATAAATAATTTCCCCAGAATTCCAGACTTCTCAAACCTTTACAAAATCAGTGACTCACCAAAAACTTAAAGCAACTACAAAAATTTAGGGACAATGCTTGGAGATGATGGAACACCTCTCCATTTGCAGAAAGCAATCATTATAATCTACTAAGAGACTTCACCAAAATGCTATTAGGAGACACAAAGCCACCATCTCAATCTCAAGTCTTAATGAATCAGAAAACATTCAGAAAAAACATTCAATTAAATTACTGGCCAACATCCCATAATTAACTTCCTAAAAGATGATACCATTTGTACTTCCTCAGGCTCTCTGACTTTTGCAAGAATTCTCAACACTTCCACTCATCTCATCATCTAACACAGGCTCACCAGCACTTCTCTAATCCTTGGAGCTGACTCCCCTCCATTCTTCCTTAAGAAGATTAAAATTCCACCAAATATACCTTCTGGTGTAAATTGCGTTCATGTTTATTTTTTCACACTTTGCAAGACTACATTATCCACCCTCTTGCAAATTCATACAATCTATGCCTGACCAACTGCTCTATGCCAAAACAATTGATATTGGCTGTAGTAAATGACTTCAGATATAAACGCATATCCATCACCACATACCAGTCTAAATTTGGGTATGGTGCAAGCAAAAATTCAGTGAGAAAATATAGCTGTTCAGTAGAAATATATACAATTTTATTTACAATGTAAGGAGTGGATTTTTCCAGGACTTCTTATTAAGAACAGAGGTTACATACTTATCTTAATGGAAATGTACATTCCCGAATGCAGAGAGGCCATCTTAGCTGGCAACCTGTACATACCCCATCAATCACAGAACATGACTAAAGTGCTGCTCTGTCTTGACCCTGTGGCACACAGGGATAACATTTTAACTATTCTCCAAGTGACCTGGGTTTGAATAGAAACCCCAGCACTGGAACAGCCAGCTGACTAAGGCAGGAGTGAGAGCAGCCAATGCTAGCTTGATCATTCTGAGGAGAGAGAGGTGAACAGAAAGAACATGTTGCTGTGTTCATTGCAAAGCTGGGAGTAATTAGTGTATATATAGTGTAGGTGTAACTCATATTTACAATCTAATTATGCTTGTGAGTTACACCTACACAATATATTACATTCTTACCCTACAGACTACAGCAAAGTACTACCTGAAAACATTGGCTTGCATGAAAATAATTTGTACTAGATGCTGACCTCTTCTGTATTTTAATTACAGTAACTCAGATGTGAATACTATGTGTAGCTGAATAATCTTGTCAAACTGTAGTATTATGGAATTTCTAGCCAATGGCTCAAGAGGAGTTGTGAGGCAGAAATTAGTAACCACACTCTTCTGCAAGTCTACATTTGTCATCAACATGTCCAAGAATCAGCTTTGTATTTTCATTACTGGCAGTTGCTTACTTAGTTTGGTAGTGGGACATCATCTTACTTAGAGCAGGTGTGGGTGAAGCAGAGATGACTTGACTTGGTATTTCTATAATTCACTGCACAGATTGCTCTGATGTATGTGCTGTTGTTTTTATCTATATAGGGAGTGTATTTTTAAAGCTAATATTAAATTGGGGAAGATTTTCTCAATTATTGTTTGAATGTTGGTATCCCACAATTTCACATGAGTGGGTGGAGTTATATCAGCCTGTATACAAATTGTATGTTAATTAGTACCCAGATGTTTTGTCCAGTTGTACCTACCTTTCATGGGCTTTTGTTCAGATTTTTGATGTCTCTAGGTTGAGAGGTATGAGTACTCTTAGTATTATGCATTACTTAAATACAAACATTATCATTTAAGTTTATGCCATGAAACTGTCAGAAAATAAAACAACCCACCTCAAAATATGATGATCAAAAACCTGGATGAAGGGAAATGTATTTGTATTGCTGGGACCTGTGAACTACTCACTTGATTTCTTTGCAGCATACACTTTAAAATATAGTTGTACTATCTGTGTGGAATCTTATGGCATTACAGCTACCAAGATCTCTGCATGGTGCATATGCATTAACTCATTCACGCCAATGGAGCTCAGGAAGCTTGCACTCTTAACTTCCAATGGGCAGAGCCTAAGCCTTTTTACAGAATAAAATGATGTCCTCACATTCAAAGATGGCTGCCATTCTGTAAACACTGCTGAACTGCAGCTCTTCATTTAACCTGAGAAAAATCTAAACCCTGAGTCGATACCAAGAGGTTTTAACATCAAATCAACAATAAAAAAGATACAACTACACTTAATTAATCTGCAACAGGAAGAAAGCCATGGAAAAAAGTATTTATCTAACAGGATTACAAGGGATTAGCTAGCTCTGAAGAGAGAGAAGCAAAGAAAGGACTGTGTGCTTTCTTTAGTTTACTTCTCTGTTTTGGGGAAAAAATGTCACAAGAAGAAAAAAACATGGAAACAAGTACTACTAAAACAAAGCTCTCGGAATTACAGTCACCAGAAAAAGATGTGATTGCTAAAAAACAAAGAATTACTAGACAACAGGAACATCAAAAGCCAGGGACTAGATCTAAAACTGATCAACCACTGAACATGGGAGATATCAAACATGCTTTGTTACCTATACAAGAAGCCCTAAAAGAATTGACTTCTCAAATACAAACTTTTGGAATTTTATGTAACCAGTTGCTTGAGAGAATGGATAAGACAGAGACCCGGATTTCTGAAACTGAGGACAAAGTAGTTTTGCTGGAAAAAAAAACAAATGTACATGATGTGGATATACAAGCCATGCAAAGCAAATTTACTGACTTAGAAGCGAGGTCTAGGAGAAATAACATCATTATTAGAGGGATCCCTGAATACATTCAGTATAATGAGCTAATTCCAACTATAACACAAATATTTGAAGTGCTGTTAAATGATTCTGATGGGGTGAAACAAATTGTTATTGAAAGAGCACACAGAGCTCTGAGAGTGGTACAAGCATCTAACACTCCTAGACCTGTGTATGTTAAAATATTGAACTTTCAGGATGTCAGCAAAATACTTTTTACTGCAAAAAAAAGTGATGGCTATGTTATGTGGAAAAATAATAAAATATCTCTGGCTCAGGATTTACATCTGCAAGTCAGGCAAGCTAGACAGTCTTTATCTGCATACTGTAAATTTCTTATTGACAAACAAATTAAATTCCAAATGAAATTCCCTAATGTGCTTACATTTATAATGGATGGGACTAAATACTCTGTTTCTACCAAAAATGAGGCAAAAAAACTTTTTCTAAAAGTTTTTAAAGGTTTACCTGCATCAGAGGCTTGAAATAAACTTCCATTGGGACTGACATGCTCCTGAAGTCGGATCCATTGTGTACTGTGCTTCGAGGTCTGGGTAATCCTTTGTTTTCTTCTTAAATCTTTTAGGCCTCTGTAAAAGCAGTAAAACTGTTTGTTTTAGATAGTCCGAGGTTCCTGTGGCCGTTTTCCAAACTTTTATGGCCTCTATGAACTGTTTTCGTCGAGTTGAAAACAGGAAATGCCTAGAATGCAGCCGAGGGTGTGGATTTCGATGCAACACTTCCTGTGGTCCGGCTGTTAAAGCGGTCCCCTGTCACAAGTATTATACATGGTTTCCAGGCTTGAGAAACCGAGGAGAACTGATATAAACATATTAATGTTCTTTTTAAAAGTGAATAACATTATGGTATGTACTTTAAGCACATAATAACATATTTTTTGCTTTTTCTTTTAGCTTTGAATAAAATCTTGATTTTATACTAGTTACAGAGCGTGCAGGGTTTAGTAATGTTTATATGAATATAACTGTTAAGATAGTCATTACTGTGTTGTTTAAATCTGATAATTAATGTTATTTTAGTTAGGAACTGAAATATGTAAACACAAAACTCTGATAGTTCAATTATATAATTATAGGTGTTAGTAGTTAGAGGTATTGTGTTTTGGTATAGGATTATAATGTAGTATGGATTTTTTTTTTCTTTTCTTTCTTCTCTCTAAAAGTGGTATA
The DNA here is from genome assembly GCF_019279795.1 of Protopterus annectens. Classification (NCBI taxonomy): domain Eukaryota; kingdom Metazoa; phylum Chordata; order Ceratodontiformes; family Protopteridae; genus Protopterus; species Protopterus annectens. Next base: position 1,955,225,881 of record NC_056741.1, on the reverse strand, counting down.
TATAATGACTGAAACAAACAATGTACTTGGGTTCGGAATAAATAGCTAATCAACTTATTAAAATTTTCCTTTTAATGGTAATAATATCTTCTAAATTAGATTTGTTTAAATAATAGTTAAATCAAAAGCTGTGTGTAGATCAATGACAGTGTTTGTTAGGGAATGTTTAGTTTAAACTTTGTTGTAGTTAAGTTAGAATATATAGGTTGTAAGTCTAGGAAATGTTTTAAATTTTATTATATGATGCTTTTAAATGTGTTTGTTTGTTTAATCCTTCTTATATTTTGTGTCATACAAGACCTATATATGTCCTGGTCTGGGGGTAAAGTGGGTAAGCACTGGTTTGGGATGGGATGTAGAAAATGCTTCCAGATTATGTATATTATGCAGTTAGTACATATCTATTTTATGTTTTCCCTCTTAAACTGTCATTGTGCAGATAGACCTGTGTATGTGGGAGTTAGACTCATGGAACGTTAAAGGGCTCCAGAACTTAAAGAAGAAGAAACTATAGCTGCACATATTGTGACAGGATAAAGCATTTTTGTATTTCTGCAAGAAACACATTTAATAAATGACCAATGGGCTGATATTAAAAAAAAGAACTGGATCAGAGAAGTAGTGGCATCAGAAGGTAAGACAAACAGTGCTGGGGTTACTATAATTATTAAGAATCAATACAAAGACAAGATTCTAGATTCTAAAGCAGACAAAAATGGCTGATAGTGTTATGTTATTCTATCGAACAATGCATTTGATAAGCCTATTATACTTCTAAATATCTATGCACCCTGCAATTACCAACAAAGCTTTATAACATCATTATATTCAATCTTAACACAATATGATGGTTATTATTTTATTGTGGGTGGGGACTAGAATACTTACCAAAATCCGAAATTGGATAGATCTTGTCCACAAAGAGCATTTAATAAGCAGACTGGATTAGCACTGAATGATTTCAAGGAAGATTTTCAATTATATGACCCCTTTCATTATTCAAATAATATTAATAACACAAATAAGTATACCTTTTATTCACCATGTCATAAAATGTGGTCTAGAATAGATTTCTTCTTGATATCAAAATCATTAATTAACCTAGAACCTGTAGTTGTTATATATACTCGTTATCTATCAGATCACTCAAAAATTTTGTTAAGTTTTGCTAAAGATTTAAAGGATACAAGGCGACAGAGAGGTTATAATTGGACACTTAATCCAAATCTCTTGAATAAGAAGGATATAATAGATGAAATTGCAAAATACTTGAAAGATTTAATGGATAGGTTAAAGCATCAACAGCATACTCCTGATATCGAATGGGTGACAGTTAAAACTCAAATAAGAGGGTTCCTTTTGCAAAAAGCTTCGTACTATAAGAAAATTCAAAACAGTGATATTCAAAAATTAGAAACAAAATTAAAGTTACTTGATCAAGAATTGATTCAGAACTTTAATGTCCAAACAGAGAAGGAAATGTTTAAATGTCAAAGGGACCTCTTCTTACTTCAAAATAGTAGATTGACATTTCAGGAGCATAGGACTTTAGTGAGGTATGTCAATAATGTTCAAATACCATCAAGAGCATTAGCAAGGATCATTAATCAATCGAAAACAACTGTACATATATCAGAAATAAAATTTAATAATACATTATATTCTAAAACTGAGGATATTATTGATATTTTTGAAAAGATTTATAGCAAGATATATGATGGCCAAAATGATGGGTCTTTACCTAAACATAATAAAAGATTTTTGCAAACAATTAACTTTCCAAAATTAGAAGAAAGTATCCAAAATGATCTGACTAAACCTATATCTGAAGAAGAAGTAGTATATACCATTCAACATATGAAATCACATAAGTCACCAGGTCCTGATGGTCTGACAGTCGAATTTTATAAAGAGTTTGCTGATAGTTTTGGTAAAATACTTTCGTTTGTATTTAACTATATAATCAGAAACAAAATTAATGATCCTCATCTTAATGAGTCAAAAACAATCTTTATACATAAAGCTAATTCAGATCCACAAAACCCGGACAATTATAGAACAATATCATTAATAAATGTGGATATTAAAATTTTAACCTCTATTATAGCATCTAGATTAAAAAAAATCATGATTTATCTAATTTCTAAGAACAGGCTGGATTTATGGCAGCTAGACAAACTAGCGATAACACACTTACACTGCACAATATGATAGCCTATGCTAAACAGAATAACCTTAATATTTATGCCCTTATAATAGATGCACAGAAAGCATTTGATAGGGTGGATATAAACTTTTTGTTTGATGTGTTACCATATTTTAATATATCCCAGGAATTTGTTCAGATGTTAGAAATATTATATAGTAATCCGTATACTACACTATATATTAATAGAAGTTTTTTTAAAAGAATACAGATTAAAAATGGTACACGTCAGGGTTGCCCTTTGTCCCCTTTATTGTTTAACCTTTATCTTAAACCTTTATTTTTATATATTAAGCAGAATCTGTATCATAATGCCCCAATAATTTATAAAAACAAATTATTAATGTCAGCATTTGCTGATGATCTCATCATTTACTGTACATCCCCAATTTCTGATACTGAGAAGCTATTAAAGGCTATAAACGAATTTTCAGAAGTCTCTAATTACAAAATTAACTTGAAAAAAACTAGTATTTTCCTGTTAAGAACTCCTAAATCTTTTTCGTTATTGCCCTTGGTGGGGAAGGTAACATCTAAAGAAAATATCAAATATTTGGGTATTGGTTTCTCTATGGATAATAAAGACTTCTATAGTAATAATATTAAACTAGTTTGGGAACAAATAGTATCTGACTGTGACAGATGGAAAAATCTACGATTACCAGTATTAGCAAAAGTGTCAATTGTGAAAATGAATATATTACCACGATTACTGTATATTTTTAGGTCTACTCAAGTATCAATTTCGAAGACATTTTTTAAACAAATTTATAAAGAACTAGCTAAATTTTTTTGGGAGCCAAAAAAAAACTAGAATATCGTAAGATAAATTAATGACCCCAAAAAACAGAGGAGGACTTGAGTTACCGAATTTTGAAGTATACTATCTAATTGTGAACTCCAATAGGATTTTAAGAATTGCTAATTACGATGTAACTAGTACTAAATGGATACCAACTTGGGTGGTCTTGAATTACAAGTATATTTTAGATCGGAATATAAATCCTAAAGCAATACCATTTTTAGGAAAAAATATTTTGAAAGAATATGGGATTATGGAACACATTAAAACATATGTGATATCTTTACAAAATCTATTTCAATCATTAGATTTGTTGCAATATATGATGGTTTTCCAACCCTTTCATAGTAATCCCAATTTGAAACCTGAATAATCAGTTAATTGATCTTAGTAAATTCCCTTTAATAGTTAATTTAACTCTGATCGATGTATTTAATAACCTTAATTTATCAGCTTCTCAAATTAGACAGGAATTGAATCTACCTAAGAATTATATTGTTATAATGAGACAAATCAGAGAACTTTCTCTAAGTTACTTTGAAAACTTTAAACCTGAAGATGGGATTGTGGGTAAATGCTCTGATCTGTGGCAAGCTCTCCAACAAGAGGTCAAATTTATAACAACAACAAATAAATGAATTAAAGACTTGAAATTTCAGGATAAAATTCTGTTATCAGGGTACTGGGGAAATAAAATGACAGTAACAGACAATAATCATATGTTAAAAGTGATTGATTTGACCATAAAAGCTGTTTCCTTCCAAAAATTGATGTATACGCAGTTGATGATCTGGAATAAGGCATATTATACACGTCTGAGTTTACATAAATTTAATCCTAGAAATTCTCTAATTTGTCCATATTTCATAAATCAAACGGCTGATCTTCTTCATATGTTCTGGAGCTGCAAATGTATATATAAACTTTGGAACTCTCTTAGAATACAACTTCAGAAGATGGGTTACCAAAGTACGTTGTCATGGGAATTTATGATTCTACATATTCCTCTGAAAGAACTCTCTAGATCTCAAACTATTATATGTATAAATGTCTTTTTGTTGATGAAGCTTTGTATAGCTACGAATTGGCTAGAACCAGATAAGACATCATGGGATAATTTTAAACTTGTGGCAATAAGGCATATATTAGCACATAAATTACTCTTGAAGCAAAATAACAAAAATATTAATAACCCAAAAATCTGGGAACAGGTTTTTAATATTATACTAGCATAATACTGTTATTGTGAATGTATTAAGTATTAGTTATATATTTGGAGGGAATTTTGTATTTGAACTGTGTATTATCTGTATTGACCCAAATTATTTCTATGGTCTTTCTTTTTCCTGGAATAATGTCAACTTTCATATGGAAGCATTTTATGTAGATATTGTATATATGTTTTTTTTGTGGTAGTAGTAATGATTTGTGTTAGTAGTTTTTTTTTTCTAAATTTGTGTTTGATTTCTATTGTGTATGGAAATATTTAACAATAAAAATTTATTACTGAAAAAAAAAACTATGTCCTCACATTTCAAACAAATGTTTATATCTCTGGAATCATAAGGATTATAAAAGTATAAATGGCAAACTATTCAGCACAAATTATTTTATAGTGGTAGTATTCTTTAGGCTCTAGGTCTTAAACTGAATTTTATAAATCACAGTAAACACAGTCCCCCAGATTCACAAAAGCTTGCACAGACAGCAAAAAGAGTGTAGGAGCTCACACCAGCAATATGTCTGCTGTGCGATCCAGGAACAGTCGGCAGGTGCGTGCACGAGAGCTGCTAAAGCTACTCTTGCATGGACAGCATCATGGTATGCAAATTACTTTATTTGCTGGTGAAAGCCATGCAAATGAGGTAAATTTGCAATCCAGGAAACACTAACCTGTCCGTGGAAGATTAGTGTTAGCTGCAGAAATGTACTCCATTGGTAACAGAGTATATTTCTGCAAATAGCTAAACAGAGCTATGACAGCACCAAATAAAGGATGCATATAGTTGAGGAAGCATGCCAATGGTCAAATATAAGGCAATTGGCATTTTAAAATGTTTAAAAATATAAAAAATTAACTCCCCCTTGATCTCTGATATTTAAACATAGTGCAGCACCGCGCAAACATGTGGCGCTTATAAAAACAAGAAAATAATTTTAAAAAAGCCAAAAATAGGCATTTTCACTAAAAAGCTTATTCTGCCATGCAGGTGAATGGCAGGCTGAAGACAACATGGCTACTGACTAGTGGTTGCTAAGGGGGGAATCTCAGTGTGAGAGATGTAACCATGCATTACTAGGCAATCCTATGCAAATGAGGATAAGGTTGGTGAATCCCAATTTTCCCCAGCATGTGAGGCATGTCCCAAGAGTGTAAGATTAGGAGTAGGTGAGTAGAAGACTAGAATATAGGTGGCATCATGATAGGGTGTGTCAGACAGGCTGTAAACTAATTGGAGCACAGTGGCTCATGTTTGCCCTGAGTTGCTCAAGATTGCAAAGAGGCGTGCTTACAGTTGTTCTATTTGAAAACCTAATACCCAAGGTGCACACTGTTAAAAGATAGGAAACTTCTTGCAAACATGCACACAGCGTGTGCCCTTGTGTGCGCTCGTGTGCATGTGTATGCGCGTGTTTGCGCTTGTTTGCACTGCACTGCCCCCTGAGCAGAAACAGAAAGGCAAAAGGAAGGAAAAGAAGTAGTAGGAAGTCAACCAAGGAGAACTAGCAGAACTGCCAGGTGAAATATATCAGAATCAGACAATTACACAGGCAGCAGACTAGCCCAGCCCAGCACTTTAAACTCTGCAAACACCATTCTCCCTTGTTTTTTCTCAAGAACTCTGCAACACTGAAGTATACAAAGAGGGAAAGCTTAAAAAGCTTAAGTCAGACAAAATGTTAGGGGTTGCTCTTGCTATCATAAATCAACATGTGCAAGGTGCTGAGGGTGGTGATGTTGTTAATGCTGCTGAGCAACCCACAGTGAGTAGACGGAGAAGAGTGTACAGACCCAGGGTAACCTACCAGGGGCTACATGAGCTGGAGATAGTGGAGCGCTATAGGATGGACAGAGACCTCCTACAGCAAATTGTTGAGCTGTGCCAGCCACGCCTCACACACAAAACCAACAGAGGGGAACCCATCCCAGTGGATACCAAGGTATGTGTTGGCCTAAGAATACTAGTTACAGGTACCTTTACAAAAAGTAACTGGTGTTATGATGGGGATTTCACAGGCATCAGCATCCAGGGTACTCCACCAGTTCCTGGATGCCATGTCAGCACATGATGGTGACCACGTATATTTCCCCAATTCCTGTGAGACATTGGCCAGCAATATGCGTCTTTTCCACCAAATAGCAGGATACCCTGAGGTAGTGAGTGCAATAGACTGCATGCACATATGCATCAAAGCACCACCCGGTGAGCGGGATAGGGTCTACATCAACTGCAAGGGCTTCCCCTCCATCAACTGCCAGGTTGTGTGCGATGCCCAGGGCATAATAATGAATGTGTGTGCTGGCTGCCCTGGAAGCTATCACAATTCCCACATCTGCATCTGACGCAGCTGTACCAGAGATTTGCCAATGGGGACATCCCTTGATGGTCACCTAATGGGGGATGCTGGATACACACTGGAGCCGTGGCTGATGACACCCATCAGAAATGCACACACACCTGAACAAGAACTCCATAATGAGGAACACGCACAAACAAGAAACATAATTGAGCATGTGTTTGGGATGCTCAAGTCATGGTTCCGGTGCCTGGACAAATCTGGTGGAGCCTTGCAGTACTCACCAACTACATGTACCCAAATTGTTATGGTATGTGCCATGCTACACAATATGATCCTGTGGAAACAGCTGCAGCAGGAACAGCATGGGGCAGGGCCAAACAGTCCCCCACCATTGCCAAGGCTTGCACTGGCACAGCGTGACTCGGAGGAGGAACAACCTGAGCTTGCCCCAGTAGGCAGAAGGAGGCATGCCCAGTATGCCCTGGCCTTGGCAAAGAGGCAACGCATAGCACATACACTGACCCAGTAGGAACCCTGGGAATGACACCTCTCTCTGACTCGCACATATAGTAAAAGGGATGTCTAACTTGACACTACCTGTTTTCAAACATGTATAGGGAGTGTACTATGTGCATCCGACATAGACAGCCCTGCAGCACCACCTGAGGCATGAGTGCTCTATTTTAAGCAATATAAAGCAATGCTAAGCACATTTTACCACTATTGAGCATATTTAAATACAATTGCGTGTCGTAGTTGTGCACCACGCTAACCAGCGCAACGTCGGGCAACATTGAGCAACGTTGAGCAACGTTGGGCAAAGTCAGGTAAACATGCTCACACCTGCTTTACTGTTCCTTAACCAGTCAGGTCTGCCCAGCAGGAAAATAAAAAGCAGTGATAGGGCTCGAACTCAGGATACTGTGCACTATAGTCACAGTACTGAACCACAAAGCCATGACATCATTTCACTGGCACAGACACAACTTAAGTCACTCACACATACCAGTTGTGGGGGGTCACATACCTAACAGTCACAGCCAGCAGGACAATTGTAGACAAATGCAAACACAATCAAATGCTGTATCATGTCCTCTGAAGAGGCATATGGGTAACCTCCCCCAGGCCTATGCAGACAGATAACAGCAGGCCAGGCAGTGTGATGTGGGTTGGGTAGGCTATGAAGTCACAAACTAATATGCATGTAATTGGAAGCTAAGGTCTGTAGTACAGTGGTATGCCTCAAGCCAGTATGATAGGCAACAGTACAGACTGAAATGGAGTACCTGACATAGCAGTGCAGGTCTAGCAAATGTGTATAAGTGTCAGGTGTACCCCTCATCCTATGTACACCCACAGTAGCAATCAGGTGTGCCCCCCGGGTAGAAATGTACAAATAATATCTGTCCCCCCCCCCATATGTAGAAATGTTAAGTCTATGCAAATTGACTCATGGAAGCCCTGCAGGCACAGCGTGCTTCCTGTTAATGTACAACACAAAGGTGAGCCCTGAAGTAAAAAACAACTTGATTTTTCTCACACATATAGTATATATGCCCATAGTGAGCATGCTCACACACACAAATTTAGCTAATTTCAGTCAGCAACATACTGAAAGGTCATACTGAGCATGCTCACACACAAACAAATGAAACAAATGTCAGTCAACAACATACTGAAAGGTCATACTGGGCATGCTCACACACTTAGGCCATGTCTGAGTACAGCAGTGGGCCACACATATCTGGCAGTTGCAGTTCTTACTCCAGACACATGTCACTATTCACCAATCCTGCCTTGCGCACAAAGTGATATGAAAACATACCCATATAATATATTGGACCCCTGTCATAATCAAACTATTTAATACAAGTACTTAAGTTGTTCAAAAAAGTTAAAATACAAAGAAGATCAATAAATCTCCCATCAGCATTATCAAGAAACAATGAGCACTCCTAACATTATGCAAGCCAAGCTCTGCCAAAAATATTGCCAAAGATTTCATAGAGAACCATGAAGCTTTCATTAGCTATGTCATAAATATAAATGTAAACTCATATATGTTTTAAGTTAGTGCAAAGTGTAAACAAATACATGTACATGACTGACATTGCCAACATCTTGCCAGATAGGTTCATACATATTTACCAACCTCTCACTGATAAAAGGACCCATTACCATACCTGGAGATTGTGAAAACCCAGAAATCACATATACAATGGTTAAACAGCTCTATCCAAACCTAAAATATGGTGTCTATGGGATGACATGGTGTCCCTGGCTGTGTCATATGTGAACTCCAAAACAAACAGACCCTGCACCTGAACAGTCTGTTAAGACTCACCCTCTTTACAGGATATGAAACTGTTGAATGGGTTACAGCAATGTTTGGCACACTCCACAAGTGTTGGTGCACCACAGACCATGGGAACTATTGCCTTAAAAGCCCAATAAGCCTGATCTGCAAGGCCATGGAGTCCATCATTATGGAACTCAAACAGAGCTATTGGGAGCCTGCAAACACCCAACCCTACCCATTTTGGTTTGGTCAGGGGGCAGGACTGTCCTACCCAGCACACATCCCAATGGCACAAAAGACATGAGGTGCACATCTCACCTACTGTACATAATAGCCACCAGTATCTGTAAGCATTAGTGTATGTGGTGCATGTGCCTACTGTACAACATGACTGTACAATGAACTGCACATTTACTATCTGTAGACATGCACCTGTCACATAGGTTCATAGGTATGTAAGTAGACTATCTTCACAAAAGCATATATTAGCCTAGGCAAGTTGTGCAGCTTTCACCAACCCATTGGTTAGTCTCCTAAGCCCTAGTTCCAATAGTTAGTACCCTAAGCTGCTTTCTAGTGGGGCTGTTGATGTGATCCCTGGTGTGAATTGTCTGTTTCCCATCCACTCATCAAGGTTCCTATTGAAGAGTGTCAGCGAGGGGCTTTGTCTGATGTACATTGTGACTCTGTTCCACAGTAAGGCAAGTCTCTGGGATGGTTCTCTATCCCACCAGCATGTTGTATTCATTGTTGTGATGAGGTTCATATCCCTGGAGTGTGTAGTGTGACTCAATTTTGTTTTCCTTAGATGGAGCATGTTCAACAGTTATGTGTTGGACATGGCTCTGTATGTTAGGCAGAGTTTGCCTCTGAGTAGGTGGTATGCAACAGAGAACAGATTTAGTTTTTCCATTTGTGTTGCTAACACAACTGTTTGAGGCCAGTAATCCTCTTGGTGAAGTACCTCTGTGGTCTCTCCAGCTGCTGGATATGCCTAGTCAAGTACATCCAAAATGGTGCATTGTACTCAATGATGGGTCTGATGACTTAAGAGTAGAGGGCCACTGCTACCTCTTTTGATCATGATGCAAACCCTTTGTTGATTAGGTGGGCCACATAGGATTTCCTAACCACTTTGGCAACATGGTTGTCAAAGGAAAGATGACTATCTACTTATGTCCGCATATCCCTTATTACCTCATCAGTTTTTAGGGGGTAACACCTATGTGGTAGTTTGTGGGTACTTTGTTTTCCCCAAAGGGGATTACTATGCAATCTTTCACATTGAGCTTGAGGCCATTATTCTGACACGACACATCTGTCTCATAGAGTCCTTTCTGGTGAATATTTGTGTCATCCGGGGAATCTATTATGGCAAACACTTTACAGTTCCCAACAAACTTAGTCAACCACAACCCTCCTGTGTTGAGATGTACTTCTGAGAAGTATATACCAAACAGGAGGGGACCCCAGGAATGAAAAAAAATGAAAAGACCAATGGTTAGACCACAGCTGAAGATAAAAATGGAATAATCCACGTCAGGAAATAAATCACTTGCAGCTTCACAGTAGTGCCCTTTATAAAACCAAAAGTTGTAACTGAGATGTAGTAGTCAAGGTAGGAAACGGTTCACTAGCAGTTTCACACCACTTTATTAAACAAGAGTAAGCGCTTTCGTGATTTAAGTCAGCTGATCGCTTCTTCAGACTCATAAAAACAGTTAAAACATTGGTATTTAAAATATGGTTCAACCAATGAAAACACATATAGAACTATGACATAGACTAATTAAAATTGCATACATCAGTACATTAATTTGCCTTATATTCTGCATAAGATGAAATAAAATATACATATAACAGACACATTTTATGTAATAATCTATATTACTTAATGTTTTAGTGGTCTGGATTTTAAAAAAGGTTTCAAGGAAACAGCATTATTCAATCCAGGAGACCTATCTGCCTGAAGTAGTAAAATCCATCTTTGTTCTGCTTCCTCGACCTTATTCCTTATATCACCTCCCCTCTTACTTTTATTTATTATTTCTAAAACCATGAAATTAAAAATATGTTTCCTATCTTCGTCTTCCACATGTTTTGCTAAAGCACTTGTGTCTTTTTTATTTCTTATATCTCTAAGGTGTTCAAGGATACGTTCCTTTAGACACCTATTGGTTTTGCCTATATAAAAGGCATGACAGACAGTGCAGAAGCTGAAATAAACCAAATTTTGTGTTCTGCAGTCAGCATAAAAATCTATATCAATTATAAATCCTAGTGTAGGATGTTTATATGTAGATTTATTATATAAATAGTCACATGCTGTACAATTTCTGCAAGGAAAAGTCCCCTGCCTATCAGATAGGATCATTCTTTCATTGTTTCTGGATTTATAACAGAGTTGCCTTTTTAAGGACCTCTTATTTCTAAAAGAAAAGCTGGGTCTATCTTCTAACATTTCTCTCAAGTCAGGATCCAACAATAAAACATTCCATTTCTTGTCAAAAATATTACAGAACCTTCTGATGTCACTTGAATAAGTTATAGGGAATCTAACTTTAAAATCATGACCTTCCTTGCTTTTAACATCTTCTATAGTATTTGAGAAGAGCAGTTTACATCTCCCATCCCTATTTTCAATGGTATATTTAGAGCTTTCATATATGTCTTTCTTACTATAACCTCTGTTTAAGAAGTCTTTCTCTAATATAGTCATTGTCTTCACAAAGCCTTCATCTGTATTATGTAAGCGGCTTATTCTCATATATTGTCCTTTCACTACATTTTTGTGTACAAATGTTGGATGCATACTAGTCTTATGTAAGATACTATTTCTCCATTTAGATTTTCTATACATCCCTGTTGTAAGTTCATCTAACGCTGTCTTCTTAACCAAAACATCTAAGAACTCAATAGAGTCCCTGGAATGTTGACTAGTGAATCTTAAAAATTCAGTGGTGCTATGTAAGTACTCCACCATCTCTTGCAACTCTTCACTAGTACCATCCCATAACAGGAAGACATCATCTACAAAACGTATATACCATACATTTTTGCCAGCATATTTATTGCTAGCACTTAATACATGATCTTTTTCCCATGCAGCCAATGCTAAGTTGGCGTAGCTGTTAGCACAAGCCGTGCCCATTGCTACACCAACTTTCTGTAGATAAAACTTGTCATTGAATATAAAGACATTATTTTCTAGGACAATATCAAGCAACTCACATATCAAATTAATCTTAGTGATTTGAAAAACTTGTTTCAAGGTCAGAATATCACGTATTTTCTCAATACCCCATTTATTCGGTATCACTGTGAACAGTGAAGTGACATCCATTGTCACAAACATGTAATTTCTATTAATATTCCTGGTCTTATTATATAACAGTCGTAGAAATGCCTTTGTATCCCTTAGTATAGTCTCACATGATTTTAGGACTATTTGTAAATTTTGTTCAATATAAATTTAGATGGCTTCTGTGGCCCATCCTTTACTGGATACAATAGGTCTCATAGAGGGCTGTGTGATGTCTTTGTGAATTTTAGGTAGACCATAAACAATGGGTATAGTTGGATGTTCTATCTGAAAGTAGTCAAACAATACCTGACTGGGGAATGGTGTCAAAGGCCTTAGCGAGGTATAGGTAGGCTGTGTGGAGCTCCTTTCAATAATCTGTAGCCTGGGTAACTGTCTCAAAGAAATCCACTTAGTTCAGGAGGCATGATCTGCATTTGATGAAGCCAAACTGGGTGTGCACAACTGTGTGAAGGTTCCCAGTGTCTTTATTGTTGATTTCCATTATGATTGGCTCTATTGCCTTGCAGATCAGACTCGTCAGGCTCATAGAGCGGGAATGCCAAGGGTCTGTTGTGGCCCCCCCCCTGTGGAGTTGGAAGAACATTGCTGTGCAACATTCTGTGGGTACATGTCCTGTAGAGAGAAGTGTAGGTATCCTTGATGAATATGAATACATCCCCGTCCTATGTGCTATGATCCAGGTTCTGATGCTGGAACGTATGGAATGAGTAGTATCCTGGTAGTGCCGGTGTGCTCTCTGGAGCCTTGAACTAGGTTTCTGTTACTGCACAGATAAAAATATTCTCCATACTGAGAAGTGCCTGGAGCATGTGCCTTTGGAGGCTGAGACTTCTGGCAATGAGTAGCATTTAGCTCACTTTGTGGTTATTTGTGTTGGTTACGGGGTTTGGTTTGTCCTGAGTGACCGGTGTTCCACAACTGAAGTCAATGCCTCATTGGTCCAATCCGACCATAAGCCAATTACCCTAGATATCCACATTCTACCCCCACCCCCCATTAAGGAAACCATGGTAAAAAATTTCTCCAAAGCCAACTTCATACTGACAGAAGTGGTGAACTTCATAACACCCATGCAGATGGACAATACAGTTACGACTACTGAATCCTACACAATTGCACTTTATAAGCACTTACATGAGTGCATGGATTGTGCTATCCCAAACAGAACCAAGACGCTATCCTCCAAAAAAAAGGAAGCCAATCTGGTAGTCCCCTGCCATAAACAAACTGTACAACAGAAGGAAGAAACTGCTGCAAAAGAGAGTAAAATCCCATGAGTGTAGGAGCTCCCTGGTCAGCCTCAGTAAGAAGCTGCGATCCCTGATAAAATCCTCCAAAGCTAGTTGCAAAAACAAAATTGCCACTGATTCTAAAGACAACCACAAAGCATTCTATAGCTATGCCAAGAATCTCAATGGCAACACTCAGATCTGCTCTGAGTTACAGCACAATGGCACTAAATATACAAAACCAACTGATATTGCCAACATCCTGGCAGATAGGTTCAGTGCTAACTTTACCCCCCCTCTCACCCATTAAAGAGCCCATCTCTATACTGGAAGAATGCAAAGTTCCTGTAATCATGGATGCACAGGTAAAAACCACACTCTCCAAAGCCAGAAACACAGCATCCATGGGACCCGACAACATCCCAGGCTGAATTCTACATGAACTACAGAACGAACTGGCACCCCACCTAAGTACCATGTTCAATCATAGACTCACCTCAGGCTTTGTGCCTGCTAATGGCACACAGCAACGGTTATCCCACTCCACAAGGGGGGAGCCACCATGGACCCCGGGAACTACTGCCCCATTAGCCTGATGAGCCTGGTCTGCAAGGCCATGGAACGTATCATCATGGAACTTATAAACAAAGACATTGGTAATCTCCAAACTCTGGATCCCACCCAGTTCGGGTTTGTAAAAGGCAGATCATGTCTCCTAAACCAGACAGACTTCATTGAAGCAGTCACCAAAGCCGTAGACAAGGGTAAGGTGGTTCACACAGCCTATCTAGATCTTGCCAAGGCTTTCAACACCATCCCCCCACTCTGGAATTATAGATAAACTCACTAAACTAGGTATAAATCCCTATGTCACAAGATGGGTTGCCAACTGGCTCACTGACAGAACCCACACTGTGAAAGTAGCAGACTCCAAATCCGACTTCAGACCAGTGACAAGTGGAGTACGACAGGGTTCAGTCCTGGGTCCTCTCCTGTTTGGCATCTACTTCTCTGAAGTACAGGCTAACACAGAAGGTCTTTAACTAATGAAATTTGCAGATGACTGCAAACTAGGAGCCATAATCAAAACTTCTAACGATGTGGACATCATACAAAAGGACCTCACTGAGACAGATGCCTGGTGTCAAAGCCATGGCCTCAAGCTCAATGCCAAAAAGTGCATTGTCATCCCCTTTGGTAAAAACTCTGTACCCATGAACTACAACATATGCGGTGGTATACTTAACACCGAAAGTGTGATAAGAGACCTTGGGACACAGGTGGATAGTAGTCTCTCCTTTAATAATCACATCACCAGAGTAGTCAGGAAACCCTTCTACATGGCACGCCTCATCACAAAAGGTTTCTCATCCAGAAAAAGAGAGGTCATTGTTCCCCTCTACTCATCACTCATTAGACCCATTATAGAGTACAACTCCCTTTTTGGTATGTACCTCACAAGACAGCTACAACAACTGGAAAGGCTGCAGAAATACCTCACAAAGAGGATTACCGGCCTCAAACAGATGCCATACACAGAACATCTCAAAAAACTCCAGCTTTACTCTGTCGCATATTGCCTACTCAGAGGTGATCTATGCCTAACATACAAAGCTATGTCAAACCAAGAGCTGTTGGACATGCTCCCCTTAAAGAAATCCCAATCCCTTCAAGCTACATGCTCTAGGGACCTAAACCTTGTTACCACAATAAACAGAACATGCCGGAGGGATAGATTCCTGTCCCTGAGACTTCCCATACTCCGGAATAAACTACCTATATATATCAAACAAAGCTCCTCATTAGCACTCTTCAAGAAACATCTTGATGATTGGATGGGAAATAGGAAATTCACCCTGGGAATCACCTCTGTGGCTCTGCTCAACAGTGGCACAGGAAAATAATTTTATTTTAGTTCCCAGGGCTGATAGCCTAGTACCTACCTATGAAGCTATGAACCTTTGATCCTTGCCTAAAAAAAGGTAACATGGGGACAGCAAGAGCCTTGGCCAGTATTCAGAAGCATAGGGGTGACAGCTGCAAACCATATCTAGTAAAGCAACGAGGCATGTCTATCATGTCATTCCTGGCAGACAAAGACTGGATACCCTTTGAATGACACAAGAAGCTCAGCCAATTGTTGAAGTTTATCATCTTTCTGTTATATTGCAGTATCATGTAGGTGAAGGGAAGATGCTACTCAAGGTCAGGGTCATACCAGCCTGGGCTACATGATCATATGACTACTATATATCTCTTGTCATGTTGTCCTGGGAGGTATGTCTCAGATCATTCACACTGACATGTACAAAGACCGCATCATATATGTACCTGTTCTGTAGTGATCTTAGTGCTTGTGTTATGTGGTGGATCATAGCACCTGATAGATGACTGACAGTAACCTTCACCTTGTCCAGCCTAGTGAGTGGAACATCTGTGTGCCTGACTATGGAGTCACCTATTACTAGTGTGTTGGGTATGTTGTTTTGCCTTAGGGCCTGTTGTGAGGCACACTGCTTTGGTGTATTATGTGCTTTTTGGCGTGTGTTTGGAGGTGCATGTTGCTTGCTTGTCTGCTTAGGCGGACACTCTCTCTTTTTCAGATTAATATTTGTATTCTCCGAGTATGATAATGTGTATTTATGTGTTTGTTTTGCTGGTGCTTATATTGTAGGTCTATGTGAGACTGTTGGTGTTGTGCTTGTATGACCCTACTCCTCTTGACTGTATTGTCCAGTATTGGGTTGACAGAGCTTAGCCACTGGTTTGACCCTGTGTGTGCCAGCATGTGGTGCATCAACCCATATATGATATGGTCATGGCCTATGCATACAATACACTCTCAATACACCTAGTATGATAAGCCTGCTGCGGTTAGCAAATATGAAAAAAAACCTTTGGGCAAACTGTCAGTGAGTAATGTCTGTATTGCACCCTGTAACTCCATATTGCTTGCTGAGGTGTAAAGAAGTACTTAGTTTGGATTAAGAACCCTGCACTTGCCAACTGTGTATATGTGTGTCTGTCTCTCCCTGGGGAGAGAGCAACCTTTTTGGAGACTTCTCACACCCATTAAAAGTAATATATTCATCTTTGTCAAGTCTGATGATGTCACCATCCTACAAATTTACCTGTGGGAAGGTGAAATCCCAGTAATGTGTATAGTGTGTCGTGTAAATGCATACTGCTGTAGTATCATAATGTAGTTAGGTAGGAGTTTGTATCCTCCACTTGCCAACTGTGTGTGTGTCTGTTTGTCCCCCCCTAGGGAGGGAACAACCTTTTTGGAGACTACTCACACCCCTTAAAAGTGATATACTCATCTTTGTCAAGTCTAATGATGTCACCATCCTACAAATATACCTGTGGGAAGGTAAAATCCCAGTAATGTGTATAGTGCATTGTGTAAATGCGTACTGCTGTAGTATTCTAATTTAGTTAAGTAGGGGTTTGAAAACTGCACTTGCCAACTGTGTGTGTGTCTCCCTGGGAAGGGAGCAACCTTTTTGGAGACTACTCACACCCCTTAAAAGTGATATACTCATCTTTGTCAAGTCTGATGATGTCACCATCCTACATATATACCTGTGGGAAGGTGAAACTCTGGTAATGTGTATAGCACATCGTGTAAATGCATGCTGCTGTTGTATCATAATGTAGTTAGGTAGGAGTTTGAATCCTACACTTGCTAACTGTGGGTGTGTGCGAGTGTGTGACACCGTTGGTCAATGTGGAGTGGATTTTGATTTTTCTAGTGTGTGACATATCACAATGACAACTGTATGTGCATAACCCATGTAAGTTAGCTGTGGGGCAAAGCCATATACATACATGTGACCTCAATTTTTTCATAGGTGGGTACTCTGCCTTCTCAATGAAAGCATCTGTTAGCTTTGCCAGAGCGTGCTGGCACTTTCCAGACCTTAGGTCACTTCTGTATGCTTGTGACAAGCTTAGCCACTGCAGTGATCCCTGGGCTACGTCTTCTGTTTCACATCCTCTCAGTAAGGTTGCTATGGAAGAGTGTGAGTGAGGGTTTATGCTTGAGGTATATTTGTATCCTGTTCCAAAGCAAGCAAAGTCTGGCAAAGATGACTAATCATTAAGGTGTGCAACAACCTCTGTGGATCTGCATGCAAACCCTTTATTGCTTATGTGCTCCACAGAGGGATTTCCAAAACCCTTTGGTAATGTGATTATCAAAGAAGAGATGACTAAACACATGGCTCTACGTATACATTAGTACCTGTTCCACATTTTCGGGGCTACTGCCTATGTGGTACTCTGGGGATACTTTGTTTTCCAAAGTGGATAACTATGCTTTCTTTGGCTTATAGCTTTACAGCATGATTTTGACACCAGGTATCTGTCTCTATGATACCCATTTGGAGGATGTGTGTGTCATCTGGAGAATAAAGTATAGCCCACAGTATGCATTTTCATCAAACGTGGGCAGACATATCCCTACTGTGTTTGCTTGTACCTAAGAAAGCTATATGCCAAACAGGAGTGGTCCCAGGACTGAATGCAGGTGAATACCACTTGTTACTGGCATAGAATTGTACATGGAGGCTGCAAATGTTACTGTGTGTCCTACATCTGTGCATCAGTTGTCAATCCATCATCTAACAATTGTTTATGGTCAGTCTGTTGAGGTTATGTATAATACCAGAATGTGGGATGGGTATGAATTGCTGGTGAGCTATAGCTTGGCTGTGTGGACCTCCCCTCCCTCACCTATAGCCTTGTTAACTGGCTTGAAGTCTACTAGGTGTAGGAGCCATGATCTGGCCTTTAGAGAACCTACATGGGCATGGTGCAGTGTTTGCAGGTTCATAATGTCTTTGTTAATGAGTTCCATAATGCTGTGCTCCATAGCCTTCCAGATAACATTTGTCTGGCTTATAGAGTGAGAGTTTCCAGGATCTGTTGTAGCTCTACCCTTAATCAATTTATGTTAACATTTGCACTGGGTGTGACAAGGGTGGACAGGATTAGGAATAAGTATATTAGAGGGTCGGCCCAGGTTTGAAGGTTAGTAGACCAAGCCAGAAAGGTAGGATTACGTTGGTTTTGTACATGTGCTGAGGAGGGATGCAGAGTATGTTGTGAAATAGATGCTAAGGATGAAGCCACAAGGTAACAGGAAAAGAGGAATGCCTAAGATGAGGTTTATGGATGTGGTGAGAGAGGACATTCAGGTGGATGGTGTGACAGTGCAAGATGCAGAGGGCAGGAAGAAATTGAAACAGATGATCTACTGTGGTGACCCCTAATGGGAGCATCTGAATGAGAAGAAGAAGAAGTTGTAGCTCAACCCTTGTGGACTGTGAACAGCATTACCGTGTGTCATTCCACAAGTATGTAACCTGTATAGAGGCTGCATCTGAACAGACTGTTTAGGTGAGTGGTGACTTCATATGTCAACTTGTGTATGACACAGCCAGGGACACTGTCCAGTACCATTGCCACTGTGGTTTGGACTTTGGTAAAGAGATGTTTTAACTAGAGTGTCTGTGAATCATCAGGTTTTACATTCTTCATGTCTGCAAATGTGGCCCTTGTGTAACGACAGGGTGGTGAAATCCGCATTGAAACTGTCTGACAAGATATTGGTAATGTCAGTCAGATAAGTGTACTTTGTGACCATTTACATTAACTGTGACCCAATCTGAGATTTCCCCTCTAGATTATAAACAACACTAAAGAAAGCTTTAGTGTTGTCTTTGGAATCATTGTCGCTTGGTATTTTGAAGCTTGCCTTGTATGATTAATGAGGGCTTGTATTTTCCCAATGATACTGACCAGAGATGTTATCTCTTCTTGGTAAGTAACTCTTTTTTGGTACAACTTCACACCTTCTATTATATATTTATTTTATGGCAGGGGTCCATGAGACTAATGCACTTTTACTGTATAAGTGATAATTTCTTGTGTTTGTGATAGCACGGTCCATGCAACCCTGTGGGTGAACAGTATGCATTACTAAAGGATTATGCAGCTGGGACAGTGTTAACCTTAGTAATGTAAACCAATGACAGATAGCAACAACAGCATCACCCACAGCACAGTGTCAACCCGTGTCATACACACACGTGTACTCAAGTTCCAAAATGTGTGTAGTACAATGCATACTGGCCACCAGTAGAAACTATGGAGTGTTAACACTGGCCAATACAGGACATGTCACCCTGCCCATGTGTCCAATATGCATGTACATGCAGACAGTGCACCTCCACCATGTTCACAAATGGACACCTGCAAACTTGTGTTGCACACACCCCACACTTACTGTCCATATAACACATGCTGACACAACTACACACATCAGCCAAGTGTCACATGGGCAAACAAAATACAATTGGAATGAACACTGGTGAAAACAATACAACATTGCTAATTACAGCTTTAATGCATCATGCCTGCTCAGCTACACCTTCAAGGATATCATTATACTTTACTGCTGACAACATGCTACACATCCAACCATTGCTATACTTTATTAAAGTCACCCTGTACATCAGCACCATGTTAGCCTGTTCCTGCATCAATGTTACAGATGACAGGAGGTGGCACAGGTTTCATCATATGCACAGGGTGTGTTGTTGGTTTGCCAGAGGCCTACACTGAGCCATACATGTGTGTGTGTGTGTGTGTGTGTGTGTGTGTGTGTGTGTGTGTGTGTGTGTGTGTGTGAGGGACATGAGTACTGTTATGGGCCAATATTGATGTCATGTGTGTGGGTATGTGTTTGCCCTAGCTTTCTGGTTTATGTGTGTGTGTCTGCATGCACACAGTTCCACCATGTGGCTGCCATATACAGGGATTTGTGAGACGGCTACAGACTGTACCTGGCAGGCTTTACAGATCACTGTCTCTGACCACGGATACAGAACCTGTGCCTGGCAGGGGTGCTACAGACAGTATCAGATACTAATCCAGATTGGGTACTATCCTCAGAGGTTGACAAATGTCCACTGGATCCAGGTCCCTGCTGGGACTGGCCAGAGCCATGTGCATGTGGTCTGCTAGAATGGTCTATTGACAGCCCCCCCCAACATTGCTGGGGTTAGTACTGGCACTACGAGAGCGGCTGTGACTTGCTGGATGTCCACGGTGACCTCCAGCTGGTGATGTTGCTGGCATACATCCATGTCGACGTCTCAACTGTCCCACACTGTCCTGACACATGGACATGACATTGTGGAGGACATCCAATGTCTCACCCCAACGTCTATCAATGACCTCAGTGTAGTTACGTATGGCACCTGCTAGGTCACGGATACTGTCATTTACAGAGGTGTAATGAGCCCTCTGTGCCCTTAGCCCCTATCTGGTGTACCGCTCCATTTGTGTCTGTGCCTCCATGACAGCCTGGAACATGCGTGTGGTAGAAAGAGGTGTGGCATGTCTGCCAGGGGCATGATGACCAGCAGTGCTCTGATGAGAACCTCTGAGCATCTACATATGTGGTACCGTTCCAGACATTTGGCTATGGCTGCTGTGTCCTGATACATGTGCCATAGATACCACACTGTCCTGGCCAGTGCCAACCATACACTGTCCCTCAGCTAAGGGCAATGGTGATGATGGATGTATAGGCAGTATGACTGTGCACATGGATGGGGTGGAGACTTGTGTACTGTCAACTGGTGGCCCAGCAACAGACCCTGACAAACCTGCCTGTGCCTCAACACACCTATCCTCATGATCACTGTCTGTGTCAGTGACATCAGTTTCCCTGCCGTACTGAACCAGCCCCACCTCGCCACCTGTGAGAGGAAAACAGGAAACACACTTTATGACCTGAACATGATTTCAGACCACATGCACACATGCACACACACAAATCTACACTCCTCCTGAAAGCAGACACACACAAAATCAGCAATAGCAGGTGATTGTGGAGTACAGTATCAGAAGCAAAACAGTCATATCACACCTGTCAGCATGCAGGGCATGTCATGCTCAAAAGCATGCAGTGCAAGTGTAGTCAATCCTTGTTACTAACAGTATACATGGCTTTGATGCATGTGTTTTGTTATTAGGTGATGGCCCTCCCCCTGGAAGACAATGCATACATGGACACAACATTGCTGTGCAGGTATTCATAACCCTGTGATGTACTGTGCACCATAACTCACAGGTGTACATACCATTGCTGGATGTGTATCTGTGTGTCAGATAGGTATCCAATGCTGATTACAGCCTCTGTGTCTTTAGCAAATAATTGTAGACACGTGTTAATTGTGGACACGTTTTTAGCACATGCACAATGAGTATTCACACATCATCTTCAGTGGTGCATGGATAATTGATGGAATACCATTCGGTCACATACCCAATGTACGGTACTTATGGTGAGTGTAGATCATATTGTGGACATGCCAGTCTCATCCATGACATGGCATGCTAAAACACAACTGCATATTTAAACACTACACATACCTAATATGTGTCATATGACCTAGCCACTCAATAGCATCACAAGACATATATGTGTCAGTTGTGCAAATGTAATTGGTATGCATACTGTTTAGAGGTGCATATTATGGTGTGTAGCAATGACAGCTATGTGTAATGATGCGGTTACAATAACTGGATGGGGAATAGTACCCATAGGCCATCATCATGAAGCATCAGGTGGTCACTCAAGGCTACAAAGGTTTCACAAACCAGCACAAATCATGCTGTGCCAGAACTGTACTACCTTGGCTAAATTCACCATTTCATAACCAGTTGTTGCGTGAGTTTGTAAGGAGGCCAATAAGGAGCATTCCCTGACATGAATGTGTAGTGTGTTGCAGAGTGTTTAAATGCCCCATGATAGGCCTCTACCCCTCAGGTATATTATGTGCAATGTGTGGATGAGATTTTGGATACTGGAGTGTGTCTTTACAGAGGGTTTGGGAATCCTTTATGTGTAGCATGTTAAAATGCTCTGTGTATGACATAGATGTGTATGTTATGTGCATGATGAGTATCAGCTGTGCCTATCCAATGGTCACTACAATCTAGCCACATTTGTTTGAGATGGTCTGGGTATTGCATGTGTTTGAGGCTGCTAATCACATTAGTGAGATGTGCGTGCTCTTACACCAAACATGCACAGCATGCATTATGGATATGTGTGTTACATGTGTACATGGCCTACACCTTAACTATGACATACACTTTTTATTTCCAATAATAAATGTAGAACACACTCACCAGCATCTGTCCACTGCCTTGACATCACCCCAGAGGTACCTTCATAGAGATGAGACAGTTTGTCAGTGGCCACAACTGTGGCATTGCTACTGTGATTGCAATCTTACAGTACAACAACAGTTTACATTCACAGGGCTACATATTATGTTCCAAATGATCAGTATTGCACAACAACAGGCTCCACATCTTTGAATGACACACTCCACATCTCACATATGCATGATCTACCAATACAGATAAGAGCAGTCTACAGATATGCCATGTTACCTGCATGCTCCATGTGTGCTTGCTGGGTGTCTCCAACCTCCATCATGGTGTATGTCTGCTGCTGTTGTTGTTGGGCAGGTGCCACCAGGTTCATAAGCAGCTCTTCCACTCTGGTGAGGGGGGGGGATGAATGCTAACACCACCCCCTGTTGCAAGCTGTTCCGTACGCACATCAGCACGCTGACAGACATGTCGGAGAAGATCACTGCAGTGATGGCGTACCTGCTCATATGTGCAGTTATGCAGGCCTACCTCATTCACCCTGCAGACAAGATCTTGCCACATTGCAGTATGCTCCTGCTGGTCCTGGCTGGTTCATGAAAACAGTACACAGTAGTGCTGAATCATACTGCTAGTGATGATATCATCTTCAGCCCTACTGTAGCTTGGGTTCCCGTGGTGGGACATGATTCCTGGAAGACATAAATACAAAAATATGTCTGAGCAAGTCATATGGCACATTTAACATTATACACTACATATATCACTGAACTGTCATATATAGCAACCTATAAGCTAACCGAGAGTGAAACACTGTAACTGCCACTTATCACTGCTCACCCCACAATTGCTTGAAAGTGCCTTGCTCACTCTCTATCCAATGAACCATGTTCTATACAGCAACAAAATAAAATCACTATATAAGACTATACAAGAGTACCTGGCACACTGTATGCAACACGATGCACCACCTATCCACAGCAGATATACATCAAGCTGATGTGTAAAGAAATATATCATCCATCACAATGAGTGTATGGTCCAGTAAATGTATTAATATTATACCACACAACTTGTTAATGCCAAACCCGTGGCCAAAATATGTGCACAATTGGGAATATAGATCACATACTGCTGTAGAACACTATGAATGTTGCTAGATACATAGTTATATGTATTACCACACATATGTCAAAGGACATGTCACAGACATACCCCCACTCAAGTCAGACAATTACAGGACAGAAAGGTATGACAACCCAGATAAGCTTTCAGTGTGTACTATACAGTAGTGTGCGTCAGTACTTACATAACCTTAATCTTGAGAAATGTAATCTGTGATGAATACAGGGACCACAAAACAGTGGATGCAAGCAATGTGGACATACACCATACTTTACTGTACAGGCCCAGAGCTTCAATTAGTACTACAGTGCACACAGGATTTGCATTCAACATCGGTACCAATCAATAATCATAGATGTAGTGCTTTAGCCTCCAATGACGCACCCTAATTAAAACCAAGGGACTTAATCACACGGTATACAATAGCACTTGTTCTGCCTAGCAACAGAATACACAGCTTTTGCTAGGATCAAAGCAAGGACCCAGAATACCATAACAAACAGTTTCCCAGTAAGCTATCCCACAGATACATATCTGATGTATTCACAAACATATTAACCATCACAGTCAGTCAACAGTACAGAGAATATATTGCAACAAGTAGATGTAGGTGTGTATGTATATATATATATATATATCTATATATACATATATATATATATATATAGATATATATATGTATATATATATATATATATATATATATATATATATGTGTATAAAAATAACTATATATATATATATATATATATATATATATATATATATATATACACACACACACACACACACACACACACACACACATCCATTTGTCTACATATACATATATATATATATATATATATAGGCACTTATAGATTTCACCTTTCATAGTGAGAATATCAATTATACAAAGGATGTAAGAGGTACAGTAATGTAATAACATTGCACAGTCTTGGGATAAATGCATTGAAGGTGTTCACAGCCCAGGTAGCTTTAGCAGGCCTTACTTGCTTCAACATTGCAAACTGAACAAACCACCCACAGTGTTTAACCACCACATGTTGTATACCAGCACTGTATGCTGTCTTGTTTGTCACACGCTAAATCCTACATACAAATATGTGCATACTAACCTTCAACAACATATATATCTCCCACCTTCACAAACAGTTGCAATACGTCCCCTGCTCTATGCACATATACAAATGTGAATATATATGGCACATATATATTTCTCTGTATGTGTGTGGCATACACACACATGGTCCACACTGTTGCAAGTCCCTGGACCTCACAGCTGAACTGTTGGCCCTTGCTGCAACACAAACAGGTGTCACATATGAACACAGACTAACATTAGGGGGGTATATATGGCAACAGATGCTAGATAAGCATACTAGACTGCTACAACACTTGCCAGTGCTAAGCTATACTTTAATATGACTATCATGCATGTGTTGTTCTGTCACACCCATGTTTATATAATGTCATCGCTAATCCCAACAGCCATTGGCCACACTACTGTACAGAACACAGATAACATGGATCAGATCTTTGGCATTTAATGCTGAGCTACACATATTTCACAGGTATGGCCCACTGCCCACAGGTATACACAGTATTGTCTATATTAGTAGTTAAGCAGAACATCTGTGCAAAAAGAAGTACTGCTGCCACATATGAATGTTTCACATTATGTAGACTATTCTTCAATAACATCTACTACATGCCAGTAAATACATATGTGTCACATACCTTTCCTTTGTATAATTTGGTAATATTTATTTTTCCTTTTCTCTCTCTGCAATAGAGTGATTAAGTTGTTGGCAGAGATTGCAGCCTGCTTTTGTAGGAATTGCACATGAGCATGTGGTGACCTCTGCACCAATTAGTGCCCACCATTTGCTAATTGCATGCAGCCTGCTGTGTAGTAATTGAAGTAATTACTGTCATAGCAACCCAGTACTATAAATTGCTGACTCATGTAGGTGTGGCCCTTTAAGCTTTCCAAGATGGAGATCATCCTTGTTTGGTCTGGACATCATTGTTTAAGACAGAAGGTTGGTATAGTTCTTATATCAGAAGCCAGGGGTGTAGCCAGAGATTTACATTTTGTACTCAGACCTAATATTGCTGCTTCCACTTGTCAGTGTAGAAATGCACTCACCCCTCAAAATGCTACCCCAAGATACATGGAAAGATGTACTTTCTTTTCAACTCTTACAATTAACTGCCATACAAAGCTAGTTATAGAGATGTATTCATTTGGCACAAGAATTGTTTGTGAACTGCTATACTGTGAATATTCATTTACACAGTTCTAAACAGTTTGTGCTTTTTTAGTGCTGACATTAACATGAGCTGCTCAGAAAAACTGGACACATTTCAGTACAGTGTGTATGCTTACCTATATCCTTGGTAGACCCTGCACACACAAGTATATTCTACATTTGGGTAGGGTTGTAGAGGTACATAGAGCGTAAGTAGTATTCTGTGGATTTTATCTTGCTGGACTTACAGGGTTGCTGTGTACATGTTAGTTTATCAAGGCATGTAGTCTGTCTGTGTAACTCCCAACTGTGGCCCTATCCACATGATAGCCAGAGAATAGCCTGTTATTTTTTGTCTGCGCACCACACAGGTCTTTTCAGCAATAGAGCAATGGCATTCTTACAGTTGGTTGCTACCAGTACATGGCTACATCTATTTGTATTTCAGTTTTTTATTCCTACATAAGGATATGTTTCCAAACCTCCTTCCAAAGCTATTTGCACAGTGTGTAACAGCAGAAAGGCTAATATGCCTCTGTGTTTCTGCCTCTGCCAGACCTCTCAACAAATCAGGTACATATTTGAACAGAATCAGGGAAAGTTAAGAAAAACTCAGGGACAATCAGGGACACCTTTAAAATATTAGTGCCATTAAGTTGAAACATTGAGAGAATCAGAGCATATGCATTTCTGAAGTAAAAGAAGTGTATAACTCTTAATTATTGTCATTATTCATTAAGTGTAATTCACCACCTTTCTGCTCAAAGTCAGTAGTTTTAGGAGGGATTCAGAGGGACAGAGCTAAAATTTGTGTCAAAATCAGGGATGTCCCTGAAAATTAGGGACAGTTGAGAGGTATGGCCTCTCCCCTAAAGAGATATGCCAGTGTTTGTCCTGCTGTGATACTGTGTGGGATTGTAAGGTGATGGTGTAACATTATTTCCTGCTAGAATGGCTGCTTCTCTTATCACAGTCATGTAATGTAATCCCACAACAACTGTTGGTCAACATCCACAGAACAAGTTGTGTGGTATGGTATTCCGAATTTTCCTTTACATTCACTCATTCTGATGCATGATATAATTATTTAAGCACCAATTGTTGTATATCTACCATGGCTTAGTGGTACTTCATGTTGTGTAGTGTGTGCAAGGTCTGCGGTTCAAGACTTACAGAGGTGTTTTTGTTTTTGTTCCTGAGCAGAACAAGGGCCCTCACATACAGAGTGACTAAGGCACTTTTAATTAGTTGTAAGCGGGTTTGCGCAATGCTGCGCATTACCTAGCCAAGCGCAAACAAGTGCAAACAAGCGCAAACCCGCTAACTACTGCTTAATAGTGCTTACTCTTGCTCACCCCCACGCTAATTTCTTTGAAAAAAAAGAAAAATGGGGAGACAGGAAAGTGATGAAAAAGGGGCACAAAGAGGGAAAGACAGTATGGAAAATAGCTTGGAATGTGCAGGACGGTGTAGGGAAGATCCATAGCTTTCCATTTCTTCAACAGCAACAGCTGTGCATATGCAATAAATTTGGAGCTAGATATGAAACCTTCAACCCCTGAGAGTGGGGTGAGGACAACAAAGTATGTTGTAATGCCAGTTAAATAACATTTCATGTGTCCAGGGGACATGTGTGCAAAATGGGCAGCTATGTATGGGGCGTGATTTTTTTTTGGGAGCAGATTGCCCTTTTTTTTCCAGGTGAGAGTGAAATGCGGGATGGGGAAGTAGGTATATTTGGGGAGATAGGTTGGGGAGGTAAATAGACAAGACAAACAAGATGCATACAGGGGTGGTATATGACACATGTGGTGGGTGAACACCTTTGACTGGGAGGGATGTTTGGAAATTGCAAGCCCATGAGCCCCCAGATGGAAACAATAGGACTGCGGTCCCCACCCATGGGCAGTCACCACTGCACCTTCATGGCTCAGGTGGTGGCTTTACTGAGGGCTGTGTAGGAGGGGCAGGCTGACCCATGAGTTGCACCACTTGGGCCTCAAGCTTGCATAGAGGTTCTGCAACAGAACATTCAATCTCTCTATGCACCACAGCCCGGACCCTATGAAAGATGATAGGTGCCTCTCCACCCACACTTGCACGGGGAGGCCGAGCCCCATCCCCTGCAGTGCTTACACCCAAAGGTGGCACAAGGCCAATGGAGGAGGAGGTCCCAGGGTGGGCACTCGATCTGCTGGTGCTAGGTGCCATGGCCAGCCGAGGTGGGACAGGTGGGTCCGCTGGGACCGGCCTTCCCATACGAACTATGTTTAGGATAGTTTAATAAAGATATGGGTTAGTAACAGTCAACAGCATTGCCAATTAGTTATAACAGCATGCAGAAGTATTCCCATTAACCCAACACACCAGATTTTCAACAGTTGAAAAGCAAGCATGATGCATGCATATATAAAACAATAGTGGACATTACAACAGCATGCAGGTTTAATTGATGGCAACAGGCCACCAATATTGTGGTATTTGAACAGGGCACATGCATAGAAATAAATGCAAATATTTATAAAGCAATAGGACATATGTCCTAACAAATGTTTTGAGATTAGACATACCGCTTGAGGCATGGAATTGCATTTTTATGGACATACAGTAGGGTGGAAAAAGATAGCTCAGTTAACAACTTATATATCCTTTTAGTTTTCACTACATTCCTATTAACTGCAGTTATATATCCCTTACATGCATTATTACACTACCCAACGTCCTTATATTGTGCAACTGGATTTTGCTAGATCATTATATACATGAGCTGTATCTTACATACAAACTGTCCAAGATGCAGATGTTACTGCAACATATTTTGAGAGTTGCTCACACACACTACTGCTAAGATGGTACACTGACAGCTCTACTTTCATATAATTATCTAGATATGTTCAGGTGAAAGTATCCTTTATATTTTAACAGCTCCCTACATTTCTGGCAGCACACTGACATTTCTGGGGAACACAATACCAAGCTACTCATGTGCCAGATTAACCTGTACATGCGGGCCATGAACCAACAGTTGAGGGCTGTACATATGCATACAAGCTACTGGCACTCCCTTCATCCACGTTATATGGGCCTACTCAAGTGTGGGTTGACACTGCTTAATACAACACTACTATTTGTAGAATGCAACAGTACAACAACATATCAAAGAAAATACCACAGATGCACTCCATGAATCACACATTTATTAAAGGATTATTACACCTTTATTTATTGGGTTAAAAGACTTTTTGAAGGCTCTCTCATTTATTTTATATGACAGTACATGCAGAATAATTACTAACCTGCCTCATGACACAGCCTTTGCAGCCTATCTTAATGGGCTTGCAGGTTCACAGCCCAGTCACCTGCAGCTGTGAAGTAAATGCAGTGATATTGAGACATACTTACCCATAGTATAGACAAGAATAGCAATTCTTAACTACTTAATACAATAGCTACTTACTCAGTACTGGGGCATTAGGCATCATATGGGATTCCTGGATCCACCTGTCCAGTTCATCCCCCCTATGCCGCTTCAGGTCAGAATAATGGTGCCTGACCTGTTCACCAGTCCGAGGAATACCAGTGGCACTGGTGAGATCAGGGGCAAGACTGTTCCAGGCTTCAGTTTTATATTGGGTACCCTGGTACTGGCCCTGCAGGAGTCTTTCCTCGTGTTTGTGGACGAGGAGCCAAACCATAATTTTGGAATCCTTGATGCCCCAGCATTGCACTCTAAATCGAGTGCCTTCACCAGTACCAGCCATGCTGACTGCAGAAGGAAGCTGTAACCAGTTATAGCAAGTATTCCCACCTGTGCAGATGCCTCATTTCCCACACTTATTTGTGATTGGCCAGTTTTGTAAAAGCTCAGCTGTAGGCATGCCTGCTTAGCTGATGTTGGCAATGTTTAAAACTCCTTTGATAGATATGTGTCGGTTGAAAGTGCATGTCTGTGAAATGCTGTCATGGCTTAGTGGTTAAGTACTGTGACTGTAGTGCACAGTATCCTGACTTCGAACCCTGTCACTGCTTTTTATTTTCCTGCTGGGCAGACCTGACTGGTTAAGGAACAGTAAAGCAGGTGTGAGTGTGTTTACCTGACTTTGCCCAACGTTGCTCGACATTGCACTGGTTAGCGCGGTGTGCAGCAATGCACAAAGACGTTGCACTGGTTAGTGCGGTGCGCAGTTACGCGCAATTGTATTTAAATATGCTCAATACTGGTAAAATGTGCTTAGCAGTGCTTTATATTGCTTAAAATAAGGTACGCATGCCTCAGAATGCATAAACCTTTCACCTTTATATATATATATATATATATATATATATATATATATATATATATATATTTATAATTCGTTCACTACTACATTTAACATTTCAATGCTTTTTACAAAACTTATACATAAAAAATGTCAGGAAATATTTTCGTATACAGATTTCCCAAAGAAAATGAAGCATGCAGTAGTGGGATTTGAACCGGGAAGGCCTCCTCTTTGTGCGAAGGCTCTAACCACTATGCTATCGTTATGTTGCTTAATTTGCATATATTTTTCTTATTATCCTCTTCTGGTGTCTAAGCTGCTAACTGTTGCTAAGCAATGGGCAAACCCACGCAACTATGGGCAGCTATAGTGGAAAAAAAAAAATAATTTTTATTTTGTAAGTTATTTAACATATGGGGAAGTGTAGTGTTACATTATACACATGTGAGCAGACTCGCTCATGTAACTAGAAGTTGTGGCATTTCTTCATTGCAGGGGTGTGGATTTTTGGACTGCTCGGCAGTCCGACATGCCTCCTAAACTCATCCACGATCCGTGTAAGCTTTAGAGTTGAGGCAGAGTGCCCTCATTAATATGCATGGCGCACTGCCATTATACTCTTACACTGGCACTTCAGTGCAAGACTAATCTAGTCTTACAAGGAAGATTAGTAAATCGGGGGAGTAACTATTGCATTTATAATATTTTGTAAACAACTTATGATATCTCAGCAACCACTCAACTTGCATACATACTGTCAGCAGCATTTTATTCATCTAGCTGAGAGCTTTCATATGAGACTAAGGATTTCTGTGTTACTTTGTTGTTGAGATATTTAGAAAAATGTGAAAATTATATCTATATAAATTAATATTATAAAAACAGTTAATATCTATTTACCTGCACTAGACAGAGGTCAAATATTAATGCAGTTCAGTTTGCTATTGTGTAAGCTTTAAGATGACATTTTAAAACCTTTTACATAGCAGGGTTTTGGAAATATTGATGTAAGTATGAACAAGAAATATTTGATGTCTAGAGGCGTCAGTAGTAGTTAACTACAGATGCACCTGGAGGTGTCGCTCGGATGTAATGAGTTAAATGAATGTGACAAGTTTACATGTATCCTACCATTATCAATCTTTTTCATATTTCCAGAGTGCAAAATCTATAGCTCTATGAAAGTTAGTAGTAAGCATTACTCCTTCTATGTTGTTACAGCTGCAAGTGTGCTTACAAATCAGCAGAAGCAAGTTATACAATAGCATCAGTATAGTGAGGAATACAGAGAACTCCAACTATCTTAATATTTTTCTCTAGATTTTACAAAAGTTGCAAAGTATATCTGCATTTCTGAATGGAGCATTGATTTTATTACTTATTTGTATTTGTTTACTACTGCAGGATATTGATCTGTTTTGACCAAGTTTGGCCTCAACATAGGCAAAGATAAGTTAAACAAATGAATGGTGTATTGATAAACAAATGAGATCATAGGTTAGGAGCAGCACAAACAGCGCTATATTATAGGTGTTACAGTAGTAAAGAAAATACATCAAACACTGGTGAAAGTTATATGCACATGTAAAGGTTCAAGAAAAAAAATGACAGTAATAATGGTAAGATGGAATTAGGTAGGAAAGGATATGAAATGAGAGGAGGTAAGCATTAAGAAAGATTGTAATTAATAACAAAAAGTACAAAACATTGGAAAGGCTGGTAGAAGCAAATATAAGAAAGGATGATATGACACAGAGGTAAGTTAATGTGACTTAATGAAATAACATGCTTTGAGAAGTTAAGTAAAACGTCATGAAATGAAACAATTGCATTTGGCTTCCTTGAGTAGCTCTACATTTACTGTAGAATAGGTGGTAAGAACCATGAGTTTACCACATAGGAATTCCTCATTGAAGAACCTATTGTGTTTAGTGCTTTTCAGGTTACTCCCTTGCATTATGTAGAGCATAGTTTTGTATGAGAGTGGATTCATAGGTTATATGATGGGTACCTATGTGTAAGTTTTTCAGCTGGGGGGATGCTGTAAGACCTTAAATAGCTTTGAGCTTAGAAAAAAGATCTGTCATTTGATTAACAGATAGTAATTTCACTTTTATGAGTGTTAGGCAGTAATGTTCATGGTGTCCAGATAAGGTTATGAAATGGTTTATTTGGTTCCTGAGAATATGTAGTGCCTTAACATTTTTGTTAGAGGTGGTTGTAATTAAGGGTGGACCATACTTTAAGCAGAATTCCTTCTCTGATAGCTAATCCTGGTGCAATGGGGAGAAAGTTATAGACTTTTCTAGCCCAATACAATAACTAGCTCATGGTGTCTATTTTTTGTTATGTGCAGTTGGAAATATAATTGCTGGTCTAACCAGATGTCAAAATATTTAAAACACCTGTTTCAGCAGGTTTCTTCAATGAGGCCCACTGTTTGTTAAAACTCTGCGGCACTGTCTTGTTCCAAAAAGTATGACTTAAGTTTCTGAAGTATTTAGGAGTAGTTTGTTGCTGTTAATCTATATGGCATGTGGAAGTGCTTTTGAAGTCAGTGTTGAATTTGGGAAGGGGAGAGATCTGAGCTGAATGAGACCATATTGTCTGTAGTATAAGACATAGGTGGTAGAGGTCACAGGGGGAGAGGATGAACACAAAAAGAGAAAAGGTGCTAAGATGGATCTTTTAAGGACTCCTTTGACTATGGGGAAGACTGGGGAGAGACATGATCTGACCTTTACCCAGAAAGGCTGCTGAAGAGAAAGCCTTGAAACTGGATGTAAGTATCTTGGAGAACACCATGGGTAAAGCATACGATTTAGTAACAAGAAGTGGTTACTAGGTCAAAGGCCTTGGTAAGAGCTATGGCTATAGCAATTGTGAAATACTTGAGGAAATTCTAAAATGAACAAAGATAAATGACCACAGTGCAGTTATTCTGTTCAAGCCTGACAAAATGTTATGTTGTTTAAAGAATGAATGGTTGTATTGCATGAACCTAGGAGTAGATTTTTCTCCTCCACTGTCTTTTTTAGATTTGGTGTAACCAATAAAGGATGAAACAAAGCAGATATGGTATATATAGGAAATGTTTTGATTAAAGATGTTAATTGTTTAGGGGGCATATACTGTTTTTTATTGATGTGCAGGCTATAATCATGCATAGGATGAATGCTAATGTAGTCTTTGCAGTAGCAGATGACCAGTGGAGTGAGTAATCAGAACTCATTGGCTTGCCCAATGAAATTCTGCTTAGGAGAGGTTCAATATTCTTGGACTGAAACAGTTTGAAGTAAAAAAGAGGAGGTGTGGGGTAGGAAGAAATGGAAGTGTAGACTCTTGTTGGGAAGAAATTGCAGAAATAGGTAATAGGTGGCAAACGTCTGTAAGAAAGTCTATGATGGAAAACTGTTTTAGTGGATAAGGAGCCATATAAGGAGAGAGTTGTTTAGGGCTGCTTTATGTTTTGAAAGAAGACAAACTTCATGCCAGCTTATGCAGTGCATGCTGTTGTTTAAATTAAAGAGTTATTTGTGTATGTTCATACCTTCCTTTATGTTATTTGTTAAGTGAGGTATAAAGTGTAGTAACTTTTGAAAAAAAAAATGTATTGGGGATTTAGGAAAGTAGTATTTAGTGTTCTGCAGCCATCTTAAGGTTTTCATAGTTACATATGATAAAACAGTCATAAGAGGACAGATGGGACCTAAGAGTATTGATATTTTGTTTGGATTTTGATGAAACTTTGATTAATGTGGGTGTTTTTTTTTCTCAGAAGACACTAGTCTTCCAGACTGTAAAATTAGCCAAGTGGATTGATGTTCATGTTTGACGAGTCCCAGATCTGCAAGGTGTCCTGAAATCTCATTAGACAATAGATCAAGAAAAATGAAGACACCTAGAATTATTATATTTTTAAGCTCAGAGAGAGTGGAAGGGATTTTTTTGAATATGTTGTTTTAACTTGTTGAGTACAGATGGAAGTGGAGGATGGATAGGTCAGTAGTAGAAAAAGGAATCTTGCATTAGAGCCAGATGGATTCCAAGTCTGAAGTTGTCATCAGGTTCTGGTGTGATTGAAGTAGTAAGAGGGTACCTGCATCATGAATTTTTCCTCCTCCGAAGTCTAAAATGTACTTGTATTCTGGGAAGAAGTAATTGCTATTGGGATCACCCATTCTGAGCCAAGATTCAGCAATGGCTATGATGCCTAGGACATCAGAGGATAGAAATGTGCTAAGTATTTATTTATTATTTATTTTACATTTGTTTACTGGGAGAGTCTGACTGGGCATAAAACAATTTTTCAGTGGAGGCCCGGCAAGAAAAGCTACATTGTTACTAAACTTTTTTGTTAGTAGAAGGAAAATTGTATAATACAACAACGAAATAAATAGTAACAGACATTTATAATGGTAAAAAGACTAGAACAGAATAAATTGGGCAAGGGGGAGGCAAGACCAATAATCTTGTATAACAATGCTTCTAGAAGACAGTTCTTACAGTAGTAGCAGGTAATGACATTGTATACAATAAGAGTACAATTATGATACTTAGTATTATATATAGGTAGCATAGCAAACTGAAGACTTAAAATCTGACAGATATTAACAGTGAGAAGGAAAAAAAACCATAAGGTAGTCATATGATTTAAATTCAATGCTCATTACATATGCAATCAAAATTTTAAAATCAGCTAGTTCCATGGTTTGGGCTACCCATGCCAAGTACAAGTACAAGTCCAGGAAATGGTGAGGTGGGCTTTAATGTGATGCTTGAAATTTTTTAAGCTAGTTATACTTCTAATTTCAAGTGGTAAGGCATTCCACAGTTTACCAATCTAGTAGGAGTATAGAGAGTCACCTGAGCTACTTTTACTCCTGGTTACTTCAATTAGAGCTTTATTAGTGGATCTTAGTGGACGGGTACCTATATGGGGATTGAGGAGGCCTTGAAGAGCTGGTGTTTTATTGGGTTTATAGTACATTTGGTGGGTGGTAGAGAGTTGTGTGAGAATGAGTTGGTGGGGTAGTTCTAACCAAGATAGTTGTCTTAGGGCCTTACAGTGATGGGTTCTAGGAGGACAGCTAGTGGCAAATTTAACTGTCTTATTCTAGCAAGCATCTAGCTTGCTTAAGTCTGATTTGGAGAGCTTGGTAAGGAAGGGTGAGGTGTATAGTAAAGTTGACAGAAGATGAGTTCTGGCTGTGGTTATTCTGGAGTTTGTGGTTAGGTAGTTTTTGCATCTGTATAAGGTACCTATTTTCTTGTGTACGTTTTTTACAGTCTGGGCAATGTGTAAGTCGAACTTCAGCTTCTGATCAATAACAACACCGAGAAGTTGGGTGGATGGTGAAAAATTAATTTTAGTTATTGTAGTTACTATGGTGCAGCTTACTGTGATGGATTTGAAGTCTTAAAACACTCAGTCTTGCTGGCTGGATTCTGCTGAAATCAAAGTCTGGTTATAGTTGCATTTACAGTCTTGTTGCACACCGAAGACTGCAAAATGTACACTGATAAAAGAATATACTTTGCAGCACCCAACTCAGAGCAGTAAAAATAACTTTTTATAACAAACTATAAGTACTAATGTTGCAGCTTTTAGTTACTGTTCTACTTTACTTCTCAATCAGCATGGCTGTTATAACATTTATCTCGGGACATATGTGTCCTTACCAATACCCCTAACATAACTGGATTAATACAGATCTTTATATACAATTTTAGTCATGCACACACATATACATTTCCTCTTGGCATTTTATTTTGGAGAACTGCTCATCCTGTAGAAACAATACTGATTGTTGCAGATGCTGTCGCAAATGCTGACTTGATATTATTTTTAAGCTTCCTTGTTTATCAATGTCCTGTCACATTTTTGCTGAATTTATAAGAGGCCAGCTTTTCTGACAGTGTGAACATCCTGTTTTTTGTCTTTAGTATTAAGTGCAGAAAAGCATGTGTTTTAAGAACATCTGTTCTTGTTCAAATGTTGATAAGGAAACACATTGCAACAGTGTCATATGATAGAAACATGCCCTGTTGTCCATTCTTTAAAAAAAATGATTTTACATTTTTGGTCTCACTGACAACGAAATGCATACATCCTGTTTTTAAGTCTGTAAGGAAAGATGTCCATTCAGCAGATTCCTTATTTTCCAAGTCAGATCATTTAGTATGGATGCTAATCACATATTGCTAAACTCTATTTCTACATTTAAGCAAGCTTTATTTTATACCTTATTTATGTTACATATTTCTAGCAGTATTACTTTCAACATTAAAACCTTGCTGAGCATAATCTTACAATTCCCTCTTTTTATTTTAAAATGTACTCAAAACACTTTATATTTGTATGTTTTTTATCACATTATATAGAAAACACATTAAGAAACAAAACCTTTAGTCTTCTTTTGATACAAGTCAAATGCAATTTTACATAGTTAATACAATATCAAGAATTACTACCAAAACTGAATATATTTAACAACTTTTTCTTTTGCAGACCATTCTCTGAAAATATTTTATCAGTTATGAACTGTGTCTGCTTTAGTTTTATTTTTTAACTTGATTAATTTAATCTTTTGCAATCACAGAATTTCATTTATGACTTATAACTGTTCCATTAACTCTTTGCATCTGTTGAATTAACTCTACTTTTATTGATCATTTTATATCAAAAGATTAGATATAGACTAATATCTATAAGAGACAAAAACTATGTGCTACTCCAAGCATTTATACACTGCTGAAAATATACAGTTGTAATTATGTACATATTAGTCCATTAACTGTATGAATACAATATTTTAATATAATTTTCCTTTAACTGGGGTAACCAATACTAGTACAGATAAAATTATGATCCAAAAACCAATAATAAGACTCTAACTTAAAACCAGTGATAATATTACAGCTTGACAAATTACTTTTGAAATCATTACAATGTATCTTGTACAGTATGTATTTACACAGACTAAATGCTATTCATGCATTTCAATCTAGTAGCTATCCTGGGCCCATTTTTTTTAAAAAAACATACTTTTTCACACATATTCATTAACCTTACA
Organism: Protopterus annectens; assembly: GCF_019279795.1. Taxonomy (NCBI): domain Eukaryota; kingdom Metazoa; phylum Chordata; order Ceratodontiformes; family Protopteridae; genus Protopterus; species Protopterus annectens. The sequence goes on along the minus strand of NC_056741.1, from coordinate 1,955,188,582 downwards.
AATGTAATAACATTAACATCAAGCTAAATCTTCGAAAATTCTTACGTCTCTTTAGAAGTATCTAGTGGAATTGCCACCAGAGGCAACTACATACCCAGAAATTATAGCGTTAATAAAGCAATTTTAAGTCATCTCTTGTATAGCTTTATACTTTAACAGGTTGTATCTTATCCTGTCAGGTTTAATCTGTTTACCAATATTTCTATTGCACTCATACCTGTTTTCCCCTCCCCCCTGAATGAGTATTGTCAAGAAGGAATGAGATATTATTTCTTCCTGTAGCTTTATTTTAGACCCTTTTGCAATACTGCTCACACAGTCAGTGTAAAACTGAGAAAGTACCCTCAGTAGTATTGCACTATTGTTTATTTGCTTTATAATGTATGTCAGCCCAACACTTTGGTTATACTTTTGCTTTACTAACAAACTATAGACCTTTGTCTGATTTGATCATTTTTGGCTGTTTTCAATGGCAGAATATATTTTTTCTGTTGCCTTTACTGTCTACTACTGCTACTAGTAATTATTTGTACCCTCCTATATACTTTATTTGAACTATATTTGTATACTATAACCCATCTGCTGGCTGTACTTGATGTAACTGAGTTTTTTTTTTATTTTTAGCATTTACTTGCAAACAGATTATCAGTAACATGTATGCACAATTGTGACATTTTATTACACTTACCAAATAGTGTTGCATGTGAACATTTAACAATTATGTTTTAATAACAATACGTTTTTAGAAAAACTCAAGCCACTTGTCTGTCAATAAGTCTTGCTTTGTTTTCTTTATCTGCCTAACATTTCCTGTAACTATTCATCCAGTCTAGGAAGGTCTGAGCTCACATTTTACACTCTGTAGACCATAGTTAACTCTTTTAGCATTTTTCCTTTAATCATCTGTTTATACAATTGCAATTTGATAGTAAAATGCAGTTATAAAACATTTAGAATTATAATAAGTATTTGTGACTTGCATAACTATGCATTTATACTACATAACTAGACATTATGTTACAATTAGCTTGCATGGATTTCAGTATTTTTTTATTTATTTAACTGCCCTGCCATTCATTTTACAAAGACTGCTTGACTAAATTCCATGTGTGATTTTATTTCTTTTAAAAATTCAGAACTTTAACTGTTGTGGTGTTACTATACAATTATAAAAACATTGTAAAAAAACAAATAGATAGCTTAACTAACACATTTATATTTACATTATTTATATTTGCTTTTGTCTGCCTGTTATTCTTGTGCATTGTAACAGATGTACTTCAGATGAAAAGAAAATACATGCATGTCAGTCTTGTGACTTTAAATCTTTACTGTTAGTAACTATTTTTATTTAATTTTATACACTAGAACTGTTTTGTGTACCTTTTGACTATGCTAGGAGAATGGCAGTTATTTGTTTTACCTTACTGTAGTACTGATAAATGTCTTGGTTTAACTGAATGGAAGTTTTAAACATTTGAGAATGATTTGTCCAGATATTAAATCCTACCATCCTACCATGTATGCTTAACCATTTTCAAAACACAAACATATAAAATATATCTCTTTTGTACAGATTAGCTGTAGTTTCCTGCTCTTCCCCAATGTTGTCTTAAGCTCAGCTGTTGTATGGAGGAAGCCAGTCTTTGTCATTTCAGCTAATTTATTTTCTTTATCCTGTAACTGCTGTTCAAGAGTTTCATGTAATGTTGCATGATCTTTCTGACATTCTTTAGTAACCTGTTCTGCTGAATTTAAAACTCCTATGCACTTTTGAAAAAAAATGTATAATTTGTCTAAACTTCCTGAACTCATTGTGTCTATCTTTTAGAAGTTTATTACATTATTTTGTAACAAGATGGGCTAGAGGTCCTGCCAGTAACTGATTTGACTCCTGTTGTAACTCTGAAATTAACATTTGGCATGTGGTGACAGGACATAACTGTTTAACATCTGAATCACACAATAAACATTTGTCATACCCCAAATGGTTTTCTTTGAGATACCAGTCAAATATTGCAATACATTTGCATAATGCCTTACTTTCAACCTGCCCTAATAAGGTTTTACATTTACTAATGTGCTGTGTATACCAACATTGCAATTTAAAAGGAAAGCTTGGCTTACACCTGCTTGTATTATGTCTGCTAGCATCCATACTAAAATGTGACACAGAAAAAAGTCTTACCAGTTAACAAGGCAACAGGTGATCAGGCTGTTGTTGCTGATGGCTGGAAATTTTTCAGAATCACTCAAGAAGCTGGTGATACACAACAGGCAGCGAGATGCTGTGAAAGTAGATGTTCACCTTTTTTGGAAGAATTAATGCCACTGTGACTTTCCTGGACTTCAGGCACAATCTGGATTCAGATGTCTGAAAAACTTTACTACTGCAAGCTGCATAAACTGGAGTACTTCTTTTTAGGATTTACACATATGTACAAATGTTAGTTACTGCAATTTGACTGAAGTGACCCTCTGCAAGGCTTACCTCTTCCTCTCTGTTCGAATGCAGGTAGGCTCACCATTGAAAAAATAATTTTATGGTGCTAAAGCAGGGCGCTGTTACTGTGATGCTTACTATGATGGCTCCAAAGTCTTCTTAAGACACTCAGTCTTGCTGGCTGTATTCTGTTGAAATCAAAGTCTGGTTATAGTTGCATTTACAGTCTTGTTGCACACAGAAGCCTGCAGAATGTACACTGATGAAAGAATATACTTTGCAGAACCCAACGCAGAGCAGTAACAAATAGCTTTTTATAACAAACTGCACATACTAATGTTGCAGCTTTTAGTTATTCTTCTACTTTACTTCTCAATCAGCATGGATGTTATAACATTTACCTCAGGACAAATGTGTCCCTACCAATACCCCTAACATAACTGAATTAATACAGATCTCTATATACAATTTTAGTCATGCATACACATATACATTTCCTCTTGGTATTCTATTTTGGAGAATTGTTCATCCTGTAGAAACAGTACTGATTGTTGCAGATGCTGACGCAAATGCTGATTTAATGATGTTATTTTTAAGCTTCCTTGTTTAACAATGTCCTGCCACATTTTTGCTGAATTTATAAGATGCCAACTTTTCTGACAGTGTGAACATCCTGTTTTTGTCTTTAGTATTAAGTGCAGAAAAGCATGTTTTTTAAGAACATCTGTTCTTGTGCAAATGCTGATAAGGAAACACATTGTAACAGTGTCATATGATAGAAACATGTCCTGTTGTCCATTCTTTAAAAAAACAAATTTTACATTTTTGCTCTCACTGACAATGAAATGCATACATCCTGTTTTTAAGTCTGTAAGGAAAGATGTCCATTCAGCAGATTCCTTATTTTCCAAGTCACAGTCATTTAGTATGGATGCTAATCACATATTGCTAAACTCTATTTCTATATTTAAAAAGCTTTATTTTATACCTTATTTATGTTACATATTTCTAGCAGAATTACTTTCAACCTTAAAACCTCATTGAGCATAATCTTACAGATGGTGCTGGTTCAAAGTCTTATTACTGGATGTGATGTTGAAGTAAGTGGATTGGGTTTTGAATTTAGTGGAGTGGAAGAGCATGAGTTTAGTTTTATTTTGGTTCACAATTAATTGGGCGTCTGTTAACCATGATTCAATAGCACTGAAGGATGTTTGGGTTGAGTTCTGTAGTTCAGGTAGAGTTGGGGCAGAATATATGACAGTGCAGTTATCTGCATGTGTGTAAAGGTGGCTACAGTTGTAGCATTATGGAGATTATTTGTAAACAGGTTAAAAAGGAGGGGGCCAAGAATAGACCCTTGAGGCATGCCCATAGTCACTGGTAGTAAGGGAGAAAGAGCTTTGTTCCACCGTACCACTTGTTGCTGATCAATGAGGTAGTTCTTAAACCAGGCTAGAGTGGAGTAGCTTAGGTTCAGTTTGGACAAGGCAGTCAGCAGTTTGTTATGAGACACTGTACTGAAGGCTTTTGATAAGTCTAAAAAGTTTGCTGATACTAGCTCACCTTTATTTCTAAGTTGACTGATGGTGTTAGTGAAGCTAATAAGGGGTGTGGTAGTACTATGGTAGGGGCGAAAGCCATGCTGAGTATTTGTAAGTAATTTATTGTCTAAGAGATGGTTAAGTATTTGAGTGTGAACACACCTTTCCAGGATTTTTGATAGAAGGGATAGGATTGCTATGGGCCGATAGTTGGTGGAGGGACCTCCTTTGTGTAGGGGTATGATGTGAGCAATTTTCCAGAGTGGGGATAGATTGTTTGGATATGGAATGGTTAATTAGTAGGGAAACTGGATAGAACATGGCTTCAGTTGCTATTTTTATGTATGTTGAGGGTAGGTTGTCAGCTGCCAGGGTTGAGGGTTTTAGCCTGAGCATGTTTTTGTGTTTGTTGTGGGTTGGGACTGGTTTTAAGGAGAATGTGTTGTTATTATCTAGTAGAGAGGTTAGGTTGATGGGCAGTGATGGAAAGTTTTGATTAGTAAGGATTTTGATGGAGTTAATGAAGTATTTATTAAACTGGGTAGCAATACATTCTAGGGGATTACTTGCTGTTGGTTGAGGGGTCTTAGTTTGACCTGGTTGTAGTATTTTATTTAAAGTGGTCCAGAATTTTTGAGGATTATTTTGGTATTTAGCTTGTAAGCTAGTATAGTAGTTCTTTTTATCAAGTCTTATTTGGGTTGTGGCTTTATTTCTTAGCTGGAGATACTTTTGGTGAGTAATTATTGATTTTTTGTGGGTCCATTCATGCCACGCTTTATCCCTTTCTTTTAGCAGTGATTTTGTCTGCTTAGTGAGCCAAGGAGAGTAATTGTCCTGATAGGGGCCATGTTATTTAAGATATTTAAAAATGTGGTGTTAAAGTAGTTGACTGCACTGTCCAGGGATAAAATTTTGAAGAGTTTCCAGTTGCAGAGCTTAAGGGATATTATGTAATCTTGAGGCCTGAAATTTTTGGTGTTGCGAATTTGTTTAAGTAGATTTTTTTTTTGTAGGATTTGCCTGATGACGTATAATGTATGTTGGGAGGTGGTCACTGAGTGAATCAGGGAGGGTACCAGAACTATAGGAAAGTGTGGAGCAGTTGGTGAGAATCCAGTCAAGGATAGTTTCCTTTTTAGTAGTTTTATCAAACCTTGTTGTGGTTTGATTTAATTGGGTAAAGCCATAGAGGTTGATATGGGTGGTAGGGTGGTGAGAGTTGCAGGAGTACCAGTTAATATTAAAGTCCCCTAGTATAATGGTCTCCTGTGGGAGGTTATTGGAGGACCATTGTAGGATGGTTTCAAGTTTGTCTATGTTGTTTCCAGGAGGAATATAGGCACCTATAATGCTGATATTTCTATTTTGGTTGAGTTTTATTTTAGCCAAGAGTATTTCCAAGTTGAAGATATTAGTGGGGTTAAGGTTAACGCTCTCTAATTTAAGATGTTTTTTGAAGACCATGGGCTATACCATCACCCCTTTTTGTTTACTTATCTTGCCTGAGACTGCTGTAGCCAGTGGGAAGAATTTCATTATCAAGGATATCTGGTTTGAGCCAGATTTCTGTCAGAAGGACTATGTCAGGGGAATATAGAGATAGTAATTGACAATAAGGAGGCAAGTGCCCACCAGTACCAGAAACTAGAACACAAACCAGGGCACAAAAAGCAGAGTTCCAAATGATCGAGACTGTGGATAAGGCAGACAGCTATTTGTTGACCAAAAACATAAACGCACTCCAAAAGTTAAGCATTTTCATCACAAAGACTTCATCAGATGATATGCTTTCCCCTGTCAAGCCCTCCTTTTAAATGTACCAACCCCTCCCTAAGTAGTGTTTATTAACCAATTACATATTTAAAGGAACAATATAAAATGAAATAATATTTAAAACCTTCGAACAAATGTAAATAGCAATAAACATGTGCAAGGTTTTCTGGATAAAAACATAAGTAGAACATTTGTAAAACCATGTGTAAAAAACAGATACATTAGAAAATAAATATGTTAAAAACACTTGTGTTAAAAAACACTAGACAGCTGAAAAAATAGCTAAGTAACTGAAAGAATGACAAGACAAAACTGCCATCTAGCCAAAAAAATAAATACTAAAAATGTTTACAACTTGGTAGCTCTCATCCTGAGAACTGTTACAACAGAAATGTGTTTGTTCAACCCAGAGGTTCTATTAGCCTCCAAAACCAACTGCTAGTAAAGTTCCCTAACCTCAATCAGGTTTTTCCATGCTCTCCCTTGAAGGCTACGGCTGTGACATCAGAGAAGAAAAACTTGCTACAATAAAACTTGTGGATCACTTCTTGGTTGTATTTTGCTGCTTTCTGGTGCTTAGTGGTTACTGTTTCCCATGCTCACCCCCTAGGATCCTGTTCTACTTTCTCCAGGACAAATAAACTCCAACTAGCATTCTGACAAGTAAGAGAATGTTTGTAAAGAGCATTCTTGTTGTCCTGCCTCTGAATCTCATTGAGGTGTTCGTATATTCTCCTTTTGAGCTTATGAATACTTTTGCCTACGTAAAATGCCCCAAAAGCTTTGCAGGTAGCAAGGTAAATTACTCCCACAGTGTCGGAATTAGAGAATGTGGTAGCCTCAGTGGTTCTTTTTCTACTTAGAATGTTAACAAAGACCTGGTTAGTAATATAGGAGCACTGGGAACAAGTCCCACATTTGAAAGTACCAATTATTTTCATGCTGACCTGAACTTTCTTGTTCTCCAGTATGTCTTTTAAATTCCTATCTTTCCTGTAGGTGAACTGAAGTGGTGTTTTAAAAATAACTTCTAAATCAGAGTAACACTCAAATTTCTGCCAATTTCTAAAAATGATGTCCCCAATACTACTTGCATCAGAGCTATAATTCATAACAAAATTCCCCCTTTGACCCATAAGGTCGTTTGTATCGACCTGTGTGTGGTTAGTGTTTAAGATATCTTCAGTAGCCTTCCCTAAAATAGGTCCAAATTTGTTGGTCACACTAGTCATTATTTCAGTTACTTAGTTATTTTTTCAACTGTCTAGTCTAGTGTTTTTTTAACACACATGTGTTTAACATATATATTTTTTAATGTAGCTGTTTTTTTACTCATGGTTTTACAAATGTTCCACTTATGTTTTTTTACACAAAACCTAGCACATGTTTATTGCTATTTACATTTGTTCAAAGGTTTTAAATATTATTTCATTTCATTTTCTTTCTTTAAATATGTAATTGGTTAATAAACACTACTTAGGGAGGGGTTGGTATGTTTAAAAGGAGGGCTTGACAGGGGAAAGCATATAATCTGATGAAGTCTTTGTGATGAAAACAGTTAACTTTTGGAGTGTGTTTATGTTTTTGGTCAATAAATAGCTGTCTGCCTTATCCACAGTCTCAAGTAATTTGGAACTCTGCTTTTTGTTCCCTGGTTTGTGTTCTAGAATATAGAGACAGGCTTGCTTGAATTTCCTGTATTTTGTTTAAAAGGCTTAAGTTTAAGTTTATTTTGAGTAGATCATTACTTTTTCTGGGGATATTAAGAGAGTGGTTTTGAGCACTGATTGTGTTGTCCTGAAAGGGTGAGGGTGAGGGTCCAGGGTTGGGGTGAATGTCTACACTGAGAGTGAGTAGGATGGCTGGTGAGTAGTTGTTTTTTAGGTATTTGAGTATTAGTTTATTGTAATGCACTATTGCCTGTAGGGTAGTATATTGGGGAAACCATTTGAGGGGGGTGAGATCTAAAGCTGTGTAGTTGTAGATAGCAGTGTAAATGGCAAATGTAATTGGTTTAACTTTGAATGGATTAGATGGGTGATGGAAGTAAGTGCGATAGGTGTAATTTAAGTTTGTGTGATAGGATGTAATGTAGGACAAGGTGCTAATAGTGAATAGTACTACACAATGCAGGATGCGTATGGTGTAGTAGAAAGTCAGTGAGTATGGTAAGAATGAGGTTGGTGTGTATTGGTTGGTAAGTGTATTTTGGTGAATAAAGTGTGATGGAGTAAGGAGATGTGATTATGGAAGTGAAAGCAAGATGGGATATGGTCTTAATTAGAGGAGATGTCTAAGGTGTGTCCTGTGAGTGGATAATTGGTGAGGAGTGTTGAGGAATTTTAACTGGGTGAGAGAAGCAGTCGGTGTGGTTGGCTAGGAATAAATATAATTGAATAGGGGGTGGGTGGGAATGGGGGTAATGTAGGGGAGCGGACCGAGCCCAAGTGAAGCAAGGGGGAGCAGAGTGGGTTGCACTCAGGAGAAATTGAGCAGCAAAGGCTTCAAAAGACAATCTATAGACCTGATTTCAGCTATATCATTTCTGGGTAGATACCTAGTTTGAAGCAGACAAAAAGTAGCAGTTTAAGTACCTTTTTGCCTCTATTTTGCAAGTGGCCAATTCCAGTGTATCTACTGGGTTATCATTTTTCGCCTAGAGCTTTATCTTGGCTTACTGATAACTAAAAAGAAAAAGTTTAACTGGGGAATGCATTCACAGCTGATGGGGGTGAGGAACAGCTGATGTCCCAAGCCTTGGGTAGAGCCAGTTATTTCTGCTTTAGACCAGGTACTTTCTACAGTAGCAGGCTAAAAGGGGAATGTAGCTAGACAGCTACAGTAACATTTTTTTTTAAAGTCCTTGAGTCCTTGTGACTGGTTTCTTCACTGCAGATGTGGTCATTGGCCAAGGATTCAGCAAGTGGGGGGCTGAGAGAGAACCCGTTCACAGGGACAGTGGTCACTAAATGAAAAGATAGTGACAAAAAGCATTATTGCATTAAGGTCTCTGAAAGGGGAATGAGAGAGAAGTACTGTAAAAAGTAAATGAAATAATAAATTATCACCCAGGCAGGAAGGGTATTGAGTTTAAGAATAGCAGCACATTATAGTATTTACTCAGGTACAAAGTGCTTAGTAAAAAAGGCTCAGGCAACTGTAATGCATTCGCATATGAAGCCCTTGACATAAAAAAATGCCTTACTTAGTGTTATGTACTGGATAATTTAGGTAGCCCATGAATTTAAAGTTACAGTTCTATCACAGATATAGCAGTAGTAAACTATCACAGCAATTGTATATAACAGTACTTAAACATAGCAACACAGACATTTACATATCTACATTGCTATAATATTTCTCATGGTACAGCAGTTAAAATAGCTAAGGATTGTTCTGACTTGGCAGCAAAACAAGACTTTTAGCTGTAATATGGTGTTCCTTATTTAACTTATGCTTTCCTTCAAATTGAATCACAGAACACTTGTTCAGACTGCTTGGCGTCCATTTTAACTAAACAGTATATACTAAACAAAAGTGATGAGTAGCAGCAACCCAGTTTGATGCTATAGCATCTGTAAGTCCTAGCAGCATGAAGGACACTAAGCACCAGTCAGACTGGAAACTGATACATTGTAACACTTTGTCTACAACTTGTATAAATAGGAGACCAGTTCTGCAACAGTAGCAAAGCTGACAATAACAAAACAATAGAACAATTGAGTTTGTAGAGACCTTAGCTGCAAAATAAAAATAAAAGCTCAAACACTTACAATGAGATACACCATGAGCTGAAGGCAATGGGCAGCTGCTGTGAGTAAGCCAAGACGGCACCAGGGGTTTAAAAAAACTATGCTGGGACAATATTGGAGGAGGGGGAGTGGGAGTGGTCACAGGTAGTGTGAAGTAGTTAGTTCTTGTACAGAATCAGACTCAGGATAAATTGAGCAGCATATGCTGCAAAAAAACAATCTATAGGCCTGATTTCAGCTGTGTCATTTCTGGGTAGATACCTAATTTGAAGCAGACAAAAATTGGCAGTTTAAGTACCATTTTGCCTCTATTTTACAAGTTGCCAATTCCAGTGTATCTACTGGGTTACCTTTTTTTCGCCTAGAGCTTTATCTTGGTTTACTGATAACTAAAAAGAAAAAGTTTAACTAGGGAATGTATTTACAGCTGATGGGGATGGGGAGCAGCGGCTGTCTCTAGTCATGAGTAGAGCCAGATATTTCTGCTTTAGACCAGGTACTTTCTACAGTAGCAGGCTAAGAGGGAAACGTAGCTAGACACATACAGTAACTTATTTTCTTCTTAAAGCCCATGAGTCCTTGTGGCTGGTTTCTTCACTGCAGATGTGGTCAGTGGCCAAGGATTCAGCAAGTGGAGGGGGGAGGGGTGCGAAGAGAGATCCCATTCGCAGGGACAGTGATCAAGTAACTTATTTTCTTTTTAAAGCCCTTGAGTCCTTGTGGCTGGTTTCTTCACTGCAGATCTGGTCAATGGCCAAGGATTCAGCAAGTGGGGGGGCTGAGAGAGAACCTGTTAGCAGGGACAGTGGTTTTTTAAAGCCCTTGAGTCATTGTGGCTGGTTTCTTCACTGCAGATGCTGTCAATGGCCAAGGATTCAGCAAGTGCGGGGGGGGGGGCTGAGAGAGAACACATTCTCAGGGACAGTGGTCAAGCAACTTATTTTTTTTAAAGCCCTTGAGTCCTTCTGGCTGGTTTCTTCACTGCAGATGAGGTCAATGGTCAAGGATTCAGCAAGTGGGGGGCTGAGAGGGAACCCGTTCACAGGGACAGTGGTCAAATGAGATACACCACAAGCTGAAGGGAATGGGCAGCTGCTGTGAGTGAGTAGGTATAACATGTTCTTTATATTGTTTGCATTAAGTAACCAACATGCCAAATTGTTTGAACAGATATTAGCAGAATTGCTGTATGTAGCAGGACTGGATTCAGTGTTAGACCTTAGTGGAAGGAAAATAATTGAATGATTATATTTTACTATAAACTTGGGAAAAAGAGTGTGCACGTGATGGAATAAAAGCTGGGCTTGAGAATGAAATCGTGAAAAGAGAAGAGAAGAGACGAGAAGAGAAGAGAAGAGAAGCGAAGAGAAGAGAAGAGAAGAGAAGAGAAGAGAAGAGAAGAGAAGAGAAGAGAAGAGAGGAGAAGAGAAGAGAAGGGAAGAGAGAGTATAAGGCTGTGAGATATATGTAGAAAACTGGATGGTAGTTTTTTTCATGAAGGGGTGGGAAGCTAATTGGGTTGTGGTGTCAGTGCGTTTATAAGGGACTGTGGAAGGGCTGATGGGAGAAGAGATAGCATGGCTGTTTGAATGTGGTGTGATGTTTAAAATAGTATTAGGAAGAAAATGCATGTGAATGGATCAAAGACATAGTGACTAAGTATATAATTTAGGGAAGAAGGTATGGTTAGGTCATTTACAGAAGGGATTTGATGGGATCTGCAGAACCAGATAGGTATGGTGTGGACTGAAAAAGATTTAAATGTGGAAAGAAAGGAATGGGGGTGGCAAAAAACAAGTAGGATTAGTTGCAGTCACTGTGAAGTAAAATAAATAGAATTGGAGATCAGGATGGATTGCATTGCAGAAACTAGATAAGTGTGTGTGTTGGGGGGTTAATTTCTGTATGTGACATGTGAGTGGGAGGAGTTTGAGAACTATAAGTTGCCCACCACTGAGGGTGGCTGTGGACTTGGGGGGGGGGGAGATTAGAAAAATGCAGGTAGCTAGTCCAAGGGAGCAGCAGTTAAACAGTTGCACATCTTCACTCTGGCAGATCAGGAGATTGGGCTGCCTGAAGTAGGTAAAGTATTCACTAAGAACAATATTTAATAAAACGTTCTTAGTTTGTTTAGTAAAAGGGAGACAGAAAAGGTTATGTTAGATTCCACAGTGTGTATTACTTAGGGGCTTGCCTGAGATGAGTGGGTGCCTTGCTCAATCCTCAGATAGAAGGATTACAGACAGAGGATTACTACTTGGGTGTTATAGGATATGTTTCCATTGAGAGCAGGCAAAACGGTAGTGTGATCTGGATGGATCAGTAAGTCAAAGATGATTGCTGGAATATAGCTGTATAATATTGTGGCATCTTCAGTGCACACAAAACAGTGCAAGTAGTACAACAGGGCTACAACTGTGTCTAGGGAGGTGATGCAGGTGCATGATGACAACATTCCTTGCAACATACCCTTGCACTACATTGGCAGACTGTTAATGATTTAGGAGCAGTGCACAGAACTAAGGTCAGAAAGACAATGATTGTCCTCAGTGGGATATCACTATGCCTTCAGAACACAGCTTGGTAGCAATACAGACATGCTACTGCAAAGGAATTGGGGTGGGGCAGAAGACTTCAAAGGTTTCTGAACAGTACTCCCTATGTATAATGACACCGGTGCAGATGCAGGATGGAAAGGCTTAAGTAACACAGGTAGCACCATAGAATCTCATGTTAGTTAAAATGATTTAACAGGTTTATAATATAATATCATCAGCAATGAGCAGCTAAAGGGGAATCATATCCTACAGGTGACTGCTAGTCTGGATGTGTCCCTTGAGTTGCACCCCCTTCCCTTTTTGTTCTTTGTGCTTAGCAGAAGAGGTAGCTCTGAATAAGGACTACCTATTACAAGAGACATAGAAACAGACAGTGGGTAAGAAGTAGAGTATGAACGGAGGGGAGAGACAACTACAGCATCTGAAGGCAAGTGAAGAAGAAGAACCCACAGCCAGTATTCATACCTCTAAGAGTCACAAAGGTGTGGACTCCAAGTCCTTGTGGCCCACTCAGATCATGGTAATGTTTTAACACTTGATGACTCTATTGTCATATTGGACACCAGGCTCACCAGGCTGAGTAAAATATAATTATGATCTGCTAGTGGTCCACATTGGGCAAAAGACCTTAGACTATCTTCTTACAGAGGTATTGCAGAAGGATATGATTAAGTTTGCTATATATGTATCTATGGCAGGAAAAACACTGATCTCGAGTGGTATTTTGTGGTCACCCAGAATAATGCCATGATTTAAATATAAGGTAACTGGCTTTAATAATTGACAATGAAGCTGGTGGCATTCCAGGGAGAGACAGTATTTGTCAGCCTGGGATGGGAGAGTTGACAAGTTTCTCTGTTTTGCCAGGGATAGTCTGCTGCAACCCTCTTAGCAAGGTTTTATGCAGTCTGAATAAAGCCTTTGATGCCTTCATGATGCCTTTTTTTTTGGTGCTACCCACTTTAATTATTATGGAATAAGTTCTCTCAGCCATTTCAAAAGCTATAAAAGTCTCATCCATGGTGCCTGATAATATACCAGTTTGCCTGATTATCAGTGCCAGATATGGCATATCTCAGCCCTGCTTTACCCCATTAAGTAAAGTTTCTCCACAGATTGCATTACTAAAGTCTGGAAAAATAGCCAGCCACAGACCCTGGTAACTATAGCTCCATTAGTCTCACAAGCCTCATATGAAAAAGCTATGGGAAGTATTTTCAGACCTCATCAATCTGGACACTGAAAAGCTCTTAAACCTTGACCCTCATCAATTCAATTCAAGGTACGTCTTGCCTCTTTCACCTAATTAACTTCTTTGAAAAAGTAACTGAAGGACTAGATAGTGGTTATGCAGTACATTGAAGCATACCTGGACCTCGCCAAGGTTTTTGACACCATTTCTTGTGCAGGCATTATTGGTAGACTTATAAATGTGAACATAAATTTTTATGTTGTGTGGTGGATAGTTAATAAGTTATCTGGGAGAACCCATGTGGTTAAAGTCACAGGTGGCACTTCTAAAAACAAAACAGTTACCAGCTGTGCACCACATGGCTCAGTCTTTTGCCTTCTCCTATTTGTCATATAAGATCATACCCAGTTTGAATTCAAGGTCATGTCTTGCCTATTCAACCTGGTGGATTTATTTGAGAAAGTCACCAAGGCAATGGACAAGTGTAAAATAGTGCATACTGCCTACCTCAACCTAGCCCAAGCATTTGACACAGTACCCTACTTGGGCATTGTAGACAAGCTTATGAAATTAGGTATAAACCCTTATAACCTGCTGTATAGCCAGCCAACTTACAGATGGCCATCATATGTCTATTGTAGTAAGGAAATCATTCTACATTGCATAACTTATAAACAGGAGTATGGAATCCAGGTTCAGAGATGTCATTGCTCCATTGCATTCTGCTCTGATTAGAACAATTATTGAGTACAACACCCTCTTTTTCATATACCTGACCAGGTAAATCTATAAATTGGAACATTTGCAGAGGTTCTTCACAAAAAAAAATAATATATGGTATAGAAAACATGTCCTACAAAGGCCACCTCAAAGCCATCCTTATACTCAGTGTCCTACAGAATGCTGAGGGTTAATCAATGTCTTGCCTTCAAAGCATCCACTGAATCAATCTTAAGGTCTTGTTGCACATGTTCAAAACAAATAGTATCAGAATCACCTGATCAAATCTTGCCTGCAACATATTGTGACATGTTGAACTAGTAGCCAAGTATTTCAGAGACTACTACTCCTTCTCTGGAACAGGCATGCCATCCATGTGAAACAATAATCAAAACTTCAAACCAATGAACCCACTAACCAAAAAAAAAAGAGCCATCAGAAGAATATATGTTTTAAAATTTAAGTGCTTTCATTCCTAATGATAATGGAACTTCTTCAGAATAAATTGCAATGCTAAAAATAACTGTTGATGGATACCTTATAATTAATCTCTGGGACACAGGTAGTATTAACAAGTTAACTAATTTTAAAAAGAGCAAAGTTATAAACTGATTTGAGTGCACAATTTAATATGCATTTTATTATGTCTGAAATCTTTCAGAGTAAGATTATCAAAATTTATTTTAAGTGTTTATTATTTTTGTGGATTTTAAAAGTTCACTATACTCATTATTTTTTAACTAGAACACATTGATTGGTATAATGTGGTCATATGACTGATGTTTTAGACATTTAAATATTGTTTTTAGTGTTGTCATTTATTCTGAAGTTCCACTATCATTACAAATGAAAAGGCTTAATAAATTTTTAACCTGTGGCTTCCTTCTGGTGCCAAAGTTTTTTTTTCCTCCATGTGAAGCAGAGTTCATCCATACACTTATTCAAGCACATCTTGGATCAGTGGATGGGGATTTGTAAATGCATCCTTGACCTATTGTCACCTATGTCCCTATCAGAAGGAAGAAGCATGTAAGTGCTTAACTATGATTTCCCAAGTTATAGCTGTTATAAAATGAGCAGTGTTATAACCTGTCTAATACATCTGAGATGCATGGCTAGGATTAAAAAGCCCCTTTATTGTCATTAGCCTAGTAATCACTTATAAACTTATATCTCAGACTTTCAGGCCAACACTTCTGGCCTATGGTTATGTTAGTTCTCAGATGTCTGTAAAGTGAGTCTTATTATTTGGTCTTCCACTGACTCAGTTGCTCCAAAATCAGTTAGACTATGTTAACAATTGTTCACAATTTAAATGTGAAAAAAATGTACTACAGTTCATTTTGGTAAACAAAATATTTTTAACATACCATAGAGATCATACACTCCTCTAATCAGATACTGTCATAGGGATCAAGGCACTCTTGCTGATAATTCCTTACTGTTTGACTATCATGTCTCTACAGTAGTTCATAGAGCCTTTTTGTCTGGCTCATCTAATTTATTTATTATTTATTTATTTATTTATTTATTTTACATGTGTTAACTGGGTTAGTCTAGCTGAGCTTTTGGCTCATTTTCAGCGACGACCCGGGGATAAAATCTCCTCTGGACTAGAAAATAATTTATTACATTTTAGTAACGTAGTAGTAGCAATCAGCTATAGGATCTTACAAGCAGAGACCTGGAGAGAAAAAAAAGCTCCTCAGGCAATTCAATTATACAGAGTATTAACAATTGGCAGACAAGTATGTGAGTTGTTACAAACAAGGTTTTAAACAATTAGCAGAAGAAAAAGTGACTAGTTACAATATTATTTTAGCTGCTTAGAGAAAAATGAGTTAATAGTTAGGCAGATGCTTATTTAAAGTGGGTAGGATCTAGTTGTATAGGAGTTTGGAAACAAGAAAGGGAAGTAAGAATGGCTAGTAGGAGATGTAGGGGAGGTAGAGTATAGGAGACAGACTAGACAGGTAGGTTGTTTTGAGACTGTAAGACTTAAGAGTGGTTGGAGACAGAGGAAGGGAAGAGGTAGAAGAGGCAGGGGAATAGTGTTAGAGATACATCACGAGTGAGGTGGTGAAATAGGAGAAAGAAAGGATGGTGGTTTCAGGGTGGTTGGCTACAGTGGCAAGACCATGCTGTTTTTAGGTATTTCCTTGTGGCTAATTTGAAACTTTTGCTATGGGAGTTGGTTCCAGGATACAGCTGGGTTATAGTTATAGAGAAGGCAGCCTATTTTTGGTTTTGGGTTTGTAGATGTCTAATAATTCTTGATTTGAGCTGCATAGCATCCTAGCAGTGGAATATTTGAATATGATAGTGGAGAGGCTGGGGCAGAAGGAGGGTAGATAGAGGATAGAGTGGATGATTTGTAGTTGGTATAGTTGGAGCAGCTGAGGGAATTCTAGCCAGTCTAGTTGCTGTATTGCTAAGCAGTGGTGTGACTTGTAGGTTTGGTTAGGTGCAAATCTGGCGATCGTATTATAGGTAGTTTCAAGCGTGGAAATAAGTATAGAATTCAGGTTTGTGAATATGCCGCAGCTGTACAGGAGTGTTGGTAATAATAAAGCCTGGGAGAGAGTTATTCAGGCAGTGTTAGTTAAGTATTTCTTGCTACGGAAAAGGTGTCCAAGTTTCTGATGAGTTCTTTTTGCCGAGTTAGTAATATGGAGATCAAACTTAAGCTGATCATCTATTGTAACACCTAGCAATTTAGTACTAGATTCAGCTGAGATGATAGTGTTGTTGCATGATAAGATGGTAAATGTACTTTCGGGTGTGATGATGTTTTTAGGGAGGAAGAGTAGGAGCTTAGTTTTTTTTGGATTAAGTATTAGTTTATCACTAAACCAAGTCTCAATGGTGTGGAAGGATGCATGGGTAGTTGAGTGGAGGCCAGTTGGGTTGTCAGCAATGGTTATAACAGTTGAGTCATCAGCATATTGCACAAGAGATAACTGGGGACAAGAGGAGTAGAGCAAGTTGGTGAAAATATTAAAGAGTAGTGGTCCAAGTATGGACCCTTGGGGGACTCCCATTTGTACAGTGAGAGGGGAGGATAGTGCAGAGAGCCATTTAACTGATTGCTGGTGAGGTGAGTGAGTGAGTGAGGTGAGTGATAGCTGGAGAACCGGGAGATAGTAGGGGGAGAGAAATGTTGGTTAGTGAGTTTATCTAGGAGGAGTGGGTGAAAGACAGTGTCAAAGGCTTTAGAAAGGTCAAGGAATAGGCATGAGACAAGTTTATTGTTATCACGAGCTAGGGAGACTATGTTGATGAATGATATGAGTGCAGCAGTTGTACTATGCTTGGGATGGAAACCATGCTGTGTGGGTGTGAGAAGGTTTTCCTGGTGAAGGTAATGCATTACCTGTTTGTGAATGCATTTCTCTAGGACTTTTGAGAGTGGAGAGAGTATGGCAATCGGTCTGAAGTTGGATATGTCTGAGGAGTTGCCCACTTTGTGAATGGATAGAGTAAAGAAATTCCTCCACACAGTGGGAACATAGGATTCAGAAATGGATCGGTTGATTAAGATGAATACAGGATAGGCAACAGTTTCAGAGGCAATCTGCAGGAAGTAAGAGGGTAGCTTGTCAACAGATGGGGAGCAAGGTTTAAGTGTAGAGAGTAATGACTTTACATAGTTAGTTGATAATGCTTTTAGACAGAAAGAGTTAGGAGGGTTTGGAAGAGGTATAGAGTTTGTGGGGATGCTAGTGTTGTTCCTGGGGGGTTATTATGGAGGTTATTGAGTTTATAAAATGATTGTTAAATTTGTTGGCTATGTCTTCAGGTGTTGCATTGGGACATGGGTTAGAAGAGGAAGGGCTTTCTGGATGAAGAGTCTGTTTAGTGGAGCTCCAGAATTTCTTTGGGTCTGATTTAAGAGTAGAGGGAGGATTGGCATAGAAGTTTATTTTGTCATAATGGATGATTTTTTTTATTTTATTTCTGAGTTCTTTATATTTCTGAAGAAGAGAAAGAGTCCTAGTTTTAGTCCACATTTTCCAAATCCTATCCCGGTCTTTCATGAGGGTTCTGGTAGATTTAGTGAGCCAGGGAGCAGTATTAGATTTGATTCTAACTGTGTGAAGAGGAGCAAGGGAGTTAAGAATGTTTAGGAATGTAGTGTTGAAGGAGTGGACAGCTTCATCTAAAGGAAGAGTGGTGAGGTAAGACCAGTTAATTTTGGAGAGTTGGTGAATAAAGGAGTTAGGACAGAAATGAGAAAGTGAGTGGGTGGTAATAAATGTGTTAGGTTTGGTAAGGTGGGGAGTATGTCTGGTAACTGTTATAGGGCAGTGGTCGCTGAGGGCAGTTGGAAGGGTTTGGGAGTTATGATAGTTTTGAGGGTGGGAGACCAATATCCAATCAAGAAGAGAGCTAGGTAGGTGAGATTTATTAATGTAGGTTGGGGTTGTGATTAGCTGCTCAAACCCATGTAGGTTTATACAGGAAATAGTGTTGGAAGCTTGTATTGTAAGCCAATCAATAGTAACATCTCCCAGTATAATTATTTCATTGTGGATGGTATGTGAGAGGTGAAATAGGATATTCTCAAGTATGTTAATATTATCACCAGGGGGAATATAGATTGCTGTGACAGTTATGGTGCCGAAACTGTTAAGTTTGAAGATGGTCAGTAGGATTTCAGCTGGTGAGAAGGAGGTTAAGTCTAGTGTGGGACTGATATGGGAGAGACAATTGGAGTAAAGTATGGAGACTCCTCCTCCTTTTCTTTTAGATCGATCTAATCTAAGGATATTACAGCCAGGAGGGATGATTTCACTGTCCAGATGGTGTGGTTTTAACCATGTTTCAGTTAGGGTAACTAAGTCAGGAGTATAGTTAGCTATCCAAGCATGGAGATCTTGAACTTTATTTACAAGGCTCCTGACATTGATAGAGCTGAATTGTACTTGTTTTTGTGGGTTGGAGAAGTTGGCAGGTTTAGATACAGAGGGGGTTATTGTTCAGGGTAGTGTCTGTAGGGCCTGTGTTAGGATGAATGTCACCAGATAGAAGTAGAGGTTTGTAATGGGGTTTTAATTTGAGTAAGTAGACTTTGTTTTTTTGTTTTAAAGGGGAGGGGGGGTGATATTTTTATTTTAGGAATGGGAGTGTTGGGGGAAGGATGGAGGGACAAATTAGTAGATAGGGTTGTGGTGTAGTACTTGAGTTAAGAGTGGTGTTTGAGGGATGGATATAGGGAGTAGGTAATTGCGAGTGATAGGAGGTGAGGTGATAGAGTATAAGGAGTAGGGAAGGTAGAAGTATAGTTTGAGTTGTAAGAGACATGTCACTTTATGGGATGTAGAACAGAGGATGAGAGGAAGGGGTGGGAGTAAGTTATAGCAGTCTTTGATAGTGGATAGTAGGTAAGTGTGGGAAGGAGGAAAGAAGGGAGGTAGTATGAGAACAGGAAGTAGAGGGGTGGGGGACTAGGGATGAAGTGAGGGGGTGTGGTTGTATGGATAGGTATAAAGGTAATGATATGGGGGGGTGGGAATGGGGGTAGGAGGGGAGCGAAGTGAGTGGGGCTACTCCTTCCAGATAGAACTTAGCTAAAAATATATATATCAGCTAGTCCAGGGACAGTTACTAGAGATGCTACACCTGGAGGGCTTTCAGTTGCAATTAGAGCAAATATGTCATCCAGGGTTTTTAAAACTTTTGGTGTGTTATACCCAAGCAATCACTTGGGGGGTGGGGGAAGGGAGGGAAACCTTCAACTGGAATTTAAAGTTGCAGGGGAGAATCTAAAGGACTCTGCTAAACCTAGATAATCATCAAGGACAGCCAAGGAAATAAGGTAAACATACAGGCACCCTTGTTCAAGGATTGGCAGGTTTCTCCAAGAAAAACTATGTGTAGGAATACACCACAGGTGGAAGTTGTATGCTGCTTACTAATCTGCAATGACAGATTTTATTCTCTTTTATATTTGTATTCCCCTTTGCTCATTGTTTGCTGCACACAATGTAGCTAAAGATAAATGCAGCTGGAGATTTTGCACCTCTGTTTGGTGTTTAGTGAAGAACAATTTCCAAGGGCATCTCCACTAGATCTAAAATCATCTTAACTTCCCCTTACTCATATATCGTCTGACCCATTATTGAATATAATACAGCTTTCTGCATGTATCCATACTTAAAAAAACTATGTGGCTTCAAAAATCTTAGTTATTAGGACAAACTGGCAGACCTCTCTGTACTCAGTCTCTTATAGACTCCTCTGTGGACCTCTGTGTCTAGCCTTTCTAGTAATCAAAGATCCAGTCTTCTTTGACATTTTATTTCTTCACAGAACAAATGAGACCTCCAATCCCCATTTAAAGAAATTAAACTTTCATCAGCAGATAAATATGGCACATTGGCATGATAGATTCATATCCCAACATATTGCTCACCTCTGGAATAAACTCCAGCTACATGTCTAGCAGAGTAGCACCCTTGCCACTTTCAAGCTAAACCTAGATAATTGGATGGGCAGCCTCAAATTCTCCCTCAATTCTATCTTGGCTTGCCTTCCTTGAATCATGAGGGAATTTCTGAGTGAAGAAGAAGAAAGTAGTTAATGCCTATTTATTTTAAAGTTTTTTTGGCACTATGTGTGTCATTGCTGGGATGTGGTAAGAATATACGTTTTTAAACTGTGTGTGTGTGTGTGTGTGTGTGTGTGTGTGTGCGTGTGTGTGTGTGTGTGTGTATGCTAGCACATACATTGACATACACTAAAGGGATCACTGGGGGAAATTAAATATTCTAATGTCAGTGAAGTACTTGTGCAGCCATGGGTAAACTACTGAAGGTGCTATTGGGGAAAGTGTTTCATTTTGGTGTAATTGAAGTTCTTGTGCATGTATGGATATGCTGCAGGGGTTGTTGAGGGAAATGTTTCATTTTGGCACTTGTCAAGATGTGAACATACCACTGAAGGGATCACTGGGGGAAATGCTTCCTTCTAGTGACAGTGAAGTGCTTATGCATAAATGGATATAGTACTGAAGGGGTCACAGGGGAAAATGTTTCATTTTGGTGTCAGTGCTTGTGCATTCATGGACACACTATTGAATGGATCATTTGAGGAAAGGTTTAATTTTGATGTTAGTGAAGTGCTTGTGCATGCACAGACAAATTAATAAAGGGATTGATGAGGACATGGTGTCAGTTCCTACTTGTGCACACATAGTTTAACTACTAAAGGGATCAATTTGGAAATAATTGATGGTCGCATCTGTGTATGAGCAGTTTAAAATAAATCACTTTGTCCAATTGTTGCTATTTATATTCTATTACATCTGATATATGAGGTTTATTCAATCAATGAAGTTGTGTTTAATTGTTAGATGCAGGTGTTGTCAGTTGATAAAAGTGACTGACACTGCTGTCCTTTGTTTAAAATAAGTATGTTTATTCTGGCTTTGCAGAAGTAGTGTGCATATTTTTTCACTTTCTGCAACATTTAAGCATCAGCATTGCACTCAGAAAGTAACTTTTTTGGTAGGCTGTGCAGGATTTGTGTGATAGCAACTGATCATTGGCAGAGTGCTGCACTGAGTATTGTTGCCATATAGCAGCACTGCATTCTCACATTGAGTTTTTGGCTATTCATTCCTTCTATGTGAAGTCTTTTTCTCTTTGTGGATTTTATCCAAGTACTTTGGTTTCCTCTCCCAGACCCTCAGCAGTATAATACATGCCTCTGGTCATTTGTTCCTTTACTTTCCATCCCGATCTAACCAGGGTACACAGAAGATGTGTGAGGTATTAACTGGAAATTGTACACTTTTATTAAGCATCTGTTGGGTTGTTTGTTTCTGATAACTTGTTACAGTTAAACTCTTTTTTCTAGAGGTTCCTTTAGCTGTTTAAAACTTTCATTTAAAGGCTCACTGCTGCTTTTCAGCTGTGAGAAACTTGAGCACTAATCCAGGCATTCTTTAAAGTATTCAATTGTATTTATTACTGCTTGGTAGTAACTTGATTAAAGTGTAACTATCATTCTAAGTCTTTTGGATTAAGCACTTGGGCTTCAGACCAGTTGTTTTACATTAGGAAGGTTTGTGGCCTGCACTGTGGTAGCAGAACAGGTAGCTTACATCCTTCTAAGTTGGGAACTGCTGATTGAGGGCTCAGTGTCTGTTATTCTAAAAGTGTATTAGTTCTGGTTTAAGCACTTGGGCTTCAGGCCAGTTATTTTACATTAAGAAGGTTAGTGGTCTGCACTCTTGTGGGAGGAGAGGCTGGACTCTGCCCTTCTGAGCTGGGAATTTCTGGTTAAAGGCTTATAGTGCCTGCATATTTGAACTGTTTCTTACTGAAATTGGTACACCTTGCTGGCTGTAGCATAGACTAGATCCAGGCCTGCTGAATCTAGCTTTGTTTGTATGCTTGTTGTTTGTTTGCTTGTTATTTCCCTGAAATGCTAATTCCACCTAAAATGCAGCTTTTCACCACTTCTGTGGATCCCTAGTGATATCTGCATTGCTTACTGTACTTATTTCCTTGTTTCACTTGAAAGAAAGTTACTGTTTGTTGTTTTTGCATTTGAGTTACCTGTAACACATTGCATTTAAGTTACCTGGCACTTGCTCACTAAGTCAGCACAAAAAAATTAAAAGCACTACACCCTCACCAACTCCCCTTGAGTACCATGTTCCCCATTGGCCCTTTTTTTCAATTATAAAGGAATTCCCAATACTATTCTAGCATGTCCAAAGGTCAGTTGTCAATCTCCTCACCAGTCCAGCTGGTGAATCTGGGAATCTTGAGGCAATGTTACAACTGCCTCATGTACACAGACAACCCTCTCCTCCTCCCAACAAATTCCAACACATGTGAGAGATGCAACCATATAGCCAAACTGGAGGCTAAGCTCTCTCAACTCAGTACTGGCATAACCAGTCAGGAGGAGAAGGAAACCACACTCACTACAATTCCAGTCTCACATAGACCTATGACGACAGTAAACCAAACACATAAACACACAAAAACATACTCGGAGGCTCTAAATAAAAATCTGCCTAAGCAGCAGAGACCTTCAAAGCAGACACCCAACCAACCGCTACCCCAAAACAAAACACGTGCAACACATAGCTCACAAAGCCAGTGTGCCGAACAGTCACAGCCCTTAAGGCTAAACAACACACCTGATACACTTGTAATAGGTGACTCTATCATCAGGCACACTGACGTCCTGCTCACCAGGCTGAACAAGGAGAAGGTCACGGTGAGTTGCCTGTCAGGTGCTAGGATCCGCCACATAACACAAGCACTCAGGTCACTCCAAGGCAAGTACAAATATGACTCAGTCATTGTCCATGCTGGTGTGAATGACCTGAGACGTACCTCCCTGGACTACATGAAAAGAGACATAGAGGAGCTCTCTGAGCATGTAGCCCAGGTCGGTATGACCCTGACCTTGAGTAACATCTTACGCTCACCAAGAATGATGCCACAATATGAAGACAAGATGATCAATTTCAACAATTGGCTTAAGTATTGGTGTCATTCAAAGGGGATCCAATACTTGTCAGCCTGGGATGACATGCTCGACAAGCCACGATGCTTCGATAGGGACAGCTTGCACCTGTCACCCCTCGGATTTCGGATATTGGCAAAGGCTCTTGCTACCCCCATAGTGCCTTTTTTAGGCAAGGCTCAAAAGACAAACCCACCTTCATGGGTATCACAAGGGATAAGAAACTAAGAGTAATGCTACTCAATGCCAGAAGTCTAAACCTCAAGATGCACACACTCGAAACTCTCCTTAGCATGGAGAACATCGATATCTGTGCAGTAACAGAAACCTGATTCAAGGCTCCCGAGAGCACCCCAGCACTACCAGGTTATACCTCATACCATGCTTTTCGGCCCCAAAACTTGGACAGAACCACAAAAGACGGGGGAGTATCAATATTCGTCAAAGATACCCACACCTCCAGGTTGGTGGCACAGCACGAAGCATCAGAGACTATACATGTGCAACTAACAGTGGGTAAAACTGCCTTCCAGTTTATAGCCTGCTACATACCACCCTCCCAAACCCAGGAACCCCACTCGGCCTTCCTGAGAACACTGGAAAATATGAAGGTCTCTCCAAACACCATTATATTGGGCGACTTCAACTACCCAAACATAGACTGGGAGCATTACTCTAGCTCCAACACCCTAGCCCAAAGATTCCTAGAATTTATAAACTCAAATGCTATGGAATAACTTGTTACCACTCCCACAAGAGGGGAAAACATACTGGACCTGATCATCACCAACATGGGGACTCTATGCTCCAGACCAGAAATGTATCCCTCACTGGTAAGATCAGACCATAAACTAATCTCACTGGATATTCACATCCCGACCCCACCCCCTGCCCAGAAAACCACAGTGAAAAACTTCTCTGAAGCAAATTTCACACTCTTCAAAACTGAGGTGGAATCCTTCAAAGCCCCCGGACCTGTAGAAAATACGGCCCAGACCACAGAATCCTTTATAAATGCATTCTATGAACACCTTCAGGAATGCATGGATCATGCAATCCCAAATAAAACCAAGACCCAATCCTCCAAAGGCAGACGTCCTGTCTGGTGGACCCCAACCATAAACAAACCATACAATAGAGGGAGGAAGCTACTACATGATAGAGAAAAATCCCAAAAAGGGAAGGCATCTCTGATCAGTATTAGCAAAAAACTACGGGCACTCATAAAATCATCTAAGGCCAGCTTCGAGAGAAAAATTGCACAGAACACTAAGGATAATCACAAGGCTTTCTTTAGTTATGTTAGGAACCTGGGTGGGAATTCCCAGATATGCTCAGAATTAGTCCAGGATGACAAAAAATACACCAAACCACAGACATTGCCACCATCCTAGCTGACAGGTTCAGTGCAAACTCCTTCCCCCACCAAAAGGGCAAATATCTATCCCAGCAGAGTGCTGCCCCTCTGACATCTCAGATGCGCAGGTAAGAGCCGCCCTCTCCAAAGCAAAAAACACAGCATCAATGGGACCCGACGGTGTCTCGGGCTGCGTCCTACATGAACTCCAAGAAGAGCTAAACCCAAACATAAAACTCCTGTTCAATCTCAGCCTTACTACAGGATATGTACCCAAAGAGTGGAGTACAGCAACAGTGGCCCCTCTCCACAAAGGTGGTGCCTCAACGGATCCTTGAAACTATCACCCCATAAGCCTGACTAGCTTGGCCTGCAAAGCTATGGAAAGGATCATCATGGACCTCATAAATAAAGATATTGGGGACATACAGACACTGGATCCTACCCAGTTCGGCTTTGTTAAGGGCAGATCCTGCCTCTTAAACCTGGTCAATTTCTTTGAAACAGTCACCAAGGCCATTGACGAGGGGAAGGTGGTCCACACAGCCTACCTGGACCTCGCAAAAGCCTTCGATACAATACCCCACTCGGGCATTATAGATAAGCTCACCAGCTTAAATATAAACCCCTATGTCACTAGATGGGTTGCAAACTGGCTCAAGGACAGAACCCACATGGTTAGAATTGCTGAAGCCATGTCAGACTCCAAACCAGTTACAAGTGGCATCCCACAAGGCTCAGTCCTGGGACCTCTCTTGTTTGGTATATATTTCTCGGAGGGACAGGCCAACACAGAAGGACTGTGGCTGACCAAGTTCGCAGATGACTGCAAACTGGGCACCATAATCGACTCTCCAGCCGACACAAGCATCCTCCAAAAGGGCCTCATAGAAACAGACAACTGGTGCCAGAGCCATGGCCTCAAGCTAAACGCCAAAAAGTGTATAGTCATCCCCTTTGGCAAAATCAAACTACCCACAAATTACCACATAGGTGGTAATCCATTAAGTACAGAAGAAGTAATTAGGGACCTGTGGACCCAAGTTGATAGCAATCTCTCATTTGACAACCAAGTGGCCAAAGTGGTTAGAAAAACATTTTATATAGCCCACCTAATCATGAAGGGATTCACATCTAGATCAGGGGAGGTCATCGTGCCTCTTTTCTCATCCCTCATCAGGCCCATAATTGAGTACAATGCCCCTTTTGGGATGTACCTTACCAGACACCTGCAGCAACTGGAAAGACCCTAAAAGTACCTCACCAAGAGGATCAAAGGGCTCAAACAGATGCCATATGCTGCCCGGTTAAAGAAACTCCAGCTCTACTAAGTGGCATACCACCTGCTCAGAGGCAATCTGTTCCAGAAGTATAAAGCCATGTCCAACCCAGAATTAATGGACATGCTGCACCTCAGAAAATTCAAATCCCATCGAGCTATGTGCTCGAGAGACTTGAACCTCAGCACTGAAATAAATAGGACATGCTGGAGGGACAGATTCATAACCAAGAGGCTCCCTTCATTCTGGAATAAAATCCCAGTCCAGGTTAGGCAGAGTCCCTCAATGACTCTCTTCAAGAGGAATCTTGATGAGTGGATGGGAGACCGTAGGTTTACCCAGGGTATCACTTCTGTGTCACTGTTAGACAGAGGCACAGTATACTAACCTCGAAAAAGGGCATAGCAATATTAATTTAAAATGGGTGGCAAAAGCCAAACACACTCTGGCTAGGCTTATAAATGCCCTAGGGCACATAGCCTAGTATGAACTTATGAACCTATGAACCTATAACTGCCTTTTTGGAGAGGTAGGAAGGCAGGCATTATTCCCAGAAAGACTGAATATATTTTCTTACTCACAATTTTTTGTTCAAGCCATCATCATTAAATCAAAAGCTAGTAGAAAAGAAATCTAAGATGTACCATAGTTCATCTACAACTCTATGTGTTCTGGGATCCTAGCAGGCCTCCATCTTAATTTAGCTATGTTATCCATACTTAAATTACAGTGGAGTTTTGGCCAATTACAGAGTATTAAAACCATTGTGGGGTAAAAAGTAAGATGAAGTATGAAAAAGCAAGAAAGTGGTAATCTGTCTACATTGTGTAGAGCCAGGATGAGGAGAAACCAGAGAAGACCACTTAGGGAGTACAGCGCAGAGTAGAGCGGAACAGCTACCCATGGAGTGTTGGTTGTGGCTATACATCTGAGGTGTATATAAGCACTAGAGTGGCTATAATGAGTGAGTTTATAATGAAGCAGTCTGAATGAAAGTGAATGAACACATCTTTGTAATTACAGTAACAGTTACTAATCTGCTGTAATACAGCCCAGTGCCACTGTATTTGGCTTCATTCATTCAGTTGCTTCTTGCAGCACCCCACCACCACCACTTTGAAGTCGCCAGCTTCAACTGATTAAAGATTATCTACAGTACTTATAATTTATGTTTATAGACTGATTAAGTATTGTGTTTACATGTAGTTTATGTTAACTGACTGAATAAAATGTGTTTACTTACATTTGCTATGTCTGGAATGATTACATATTGAATTTACATATTATTTACATTTCTGCAGCTGAATAAGTATTATGTTTACCTAGAATTTATTGTTCTTTAACATCTTCTTCAGTATTTAGTTTCTTATTTGGATTTATTTTATACAGACTGATTGAGAGGCAGCAACATTTTTGTCTGCTAACTCCATGAAACAGCAATTATGCAGGTCTGAGCTTGCTCATGTCTTTCAGAGTAGGAGTGGGGAGTGAAACATTCCCATAAAATATGCTCTAGTCATGTTACTTAGTGGAGACCAGAGAAAGCTACAAAGGCATTTGCTTCAAGGAGCCAGGGTCATCAGCAGACTTATATGATAACAGGATTGATTGACAGTCTGAAACAATGCCCATTACAATCATAATCCCAGACATGCTAAATGGTTATCCAAATATTGCAGCATTAAATCCACAACAGAAAATCCCTGAATATCGCTATGAATAATGTTATCACTCATAGTACTTTACTCTTACCTCAAATGGTATTACCCTGAGGGGATGAATGGGTCACTGGTTTGATGGCCATATGTATAGCTGGCACAAGAACAACAACAACAACAAAAAATATGTAAGTTAATTAAAATGAAAATAAAAATGACTTCCTAATAATAAACAAGTATGGCTATCTTATAAAATCATTTATGTTAAATAACTCAGCAACTTATGCTTCACACATAATGTATTCCTCAACACTTGCCCAGTCACTTTCATAGTGTTCACAGTACTTTCAGTCCATGAAACATGAAGATCACACATACAGCACTGAATATCTCCAATGTCAAAAATAGGTGCTACAGAATCTGCAAAATCCATTTCAACACCTTTCATCACTTTCACATCTGTTCTGTACTTAGAATCAAAGTTGAAAGCTAGAATTCTTGGATTTCACATACACAAAAGCATAGGAATTATCTCCTTCTAGAGGTACTTCCTTTCCCAAAATCATGCCATTGAGTTCACATTAATATCTGAGAGGTTCT
The DNA here is from genome assembly GCF_019279795.1 of Protopterus annectens. Lineage (NCBI taxonomy): Eukaryota > Metazoa > Chordata > Ceratodontiformes > Protopteridae > Protopterus > Protopterus annectens. Next base: position 1,955,160,213 of record NC_056741.1, on the reverse strand, counting down.
GTGAGTATAGATGCACAAGCAGTTTTGTTATTTAAAAAATGTAAAACTATTTAAAACATTAAAAAAAAATCATGTCAGAGGATATTATATTTTTAAAATATTTATGCTTAGTGTGACCTATTCCAGGAAGGTATTTTTAATTAAAACTAGAATATTTTAGACTAAAGAGCAAGATGGCTGTAACTCTTTTATCACCTCTCCATTTCATGAAACTATGAAAATTATAGCTGCATTTATGTTTCTATAAATGGTGAATAATAATTTCATATTCATATTCCACTTGTAAAACTTTCTGGCAACAGTTTTTGGCAATATCTTTAGAGTTTATCCAGTATTTTTCTGATGACTCATTTTTTTCTGACTGCACTTGGTTTAGATTTGCTTGGTCTAGATTCTGCAGTGTGCATTCTATACCGTTCATAACCTACACTGCTTATAATATGAGCATCCATAGTGATTTGGGTGGTATAGAGATGACATTGTGATCTGTGAACTTCTATGGCCACACCATGAGCAATTTGGTATCACTCAGAATATGGTCATCCATTAAAAATACTCGACTGATAATTCGAATCCATCTTTTTCTGCATGTATACCAGCAATCAACTTTAAAAAACTCCAGTCCATTCAAAACAATTTCACCAATTGCATCCCAAAATTAACATCTACCATGGTTGGTACACCAATAACAATTACCAATTAGATATTTCCTTTACATTATAGATATTTCCAGAGTAAAACTATCTTGGCTTCTATAACATTCAAGGATGAAGTTACCCAGGATCTCCAAATTTAGATATATGCACAAATCCAAGTACAACAGCATTCATTTTAGGGTACTTCTCAACAAGACAACACTAAGAAGTAAATTCATTACTCAAGTTGTGCCAAAAACCTCTAATAAATTTCTTTGAATAATACAAATGTCCAAATATTTAGTAATAGTCAAGAAAAAATAGATTGCTGTATAGGCCATCAAACTTTTAATCGTTATTTCAAGTAGTCAGTGTACTTTAATAGCTTTTAGGAACTGACCACTTTTTTTTAAAAACTAATGAAATTTTTACCCAGCTTTAGTAAATGTATTTTATGTGTTGACTTGCAAACAAGTCACATCAGTCAGAAAACTGTTATGATGTGGTTAGATGCCAAGGAATAAAACAAATCAGTATAATTTGCCCCCATCAGGGAAATGAAAAATACATTTCTTGCTCATATTTAATAAGTATACATACATACACAACATTTGATGAACAGCAAGAAGAGGGATGTATTACTTTACTTGAGAAAGTGAAAGTATAACCACCACTATTTTTTATTCAATTACCATCTGTTTTTAAATAGTTAAAAGCTCATTCCTGAACTATTCTTTTAATTTTAGTGCAGTAGTACTCTGTCATGTTTGGTATTATATTAGGACTATTCTCTTTAAACACCTCAAGTTAACATAAAACATCATACAACTATGATCACTCAATTAACTGAGTCACATGTGGCCTTACAGTATGTATACAATTCAGCAGCATTTTAGTTCAGTCATTACACAAACTTATCTCTCCAGAACCACATTCAGTGTTTAATTATTTTGTATTGCTAACCATGGACAACAGCAATTGTTCCATCATAACTACAACATAATCAATTGCACTCTCATCTTAATTGTGATAACTGAACAGCTCTTCTCACAGAACACCCTTTTCTCTCTCTTTGTAAATACAATTTGTATAGTCTACTGTTCCTTATTGCTGATCAGCTGCACAAAGAAACACACTGCCAGTGTGCCTTTTTGCAAAATATAAATTAATTAGTTAATTTCAATATCAATCTGCTGTTAGTAAGTAGATGGTAATTATATAGAGGCAAATAATTTCTTATTTCACATCAGATAATGCTGTGATGCTGCCAGCCCAGCTAGCTGGAATTTTGTAAATTATTCTATGTCATTTGTGAATATTGCTATGATTTATACAGAACTGTATGTTATGTACTGAGCTTCAAGAATGTAACCACAGTGTACCCTACTGGAAACAAACAGATATGTATATAAACTATATACTTGTGCAAATGTATGTTTTAATAGTAGATGCTGGAACATACAGAGTTAATTTTCAAAACCTCAAGAAAATAACTTGAAAAGTAAAGTGTTTTACAATTGCATTATCTCTCAGAAAGCAGACACAATGCCTAGAACTAGATGTTTTCCTGTTGTCTTGAAACATAAATAATTGCTAGGTTTCAAATGTAAATGTTTTACGACTTCCAGTTCTGAGCAAACATCTATAAAATATGTATTTTTTACATAGAAATGTTAAATTTTGTTAAGTATCTGTTAGCCTGGGAACTGAAGGCAGGTGACAAAGAGTAATGTCATCCAGGCTAACCTAGCAGTAATATGTGATATTAATTTAAGAACTCTCAGAGAAAGACTGGACATTTTGTATCTTGTCTTGGACTAGAAATACTCATCATTCAGCACTTCTGCATCTGCCTTGCTCTGTAAGTAAGTCTAGGGTACAATAGTTTCTTTTAGATATAAATAGGTTGTTTTCTATATTTATCTGAGACAGTCCTGCAATGTTGTTTTAAAATATTTCCTGTGATTCTGAACTCTGCAGTTACTGTGTTGAGTACTGTCTTGTTCTTTTATTATTTATTATTAAATATATTTAAATTTATATTTGTGGCTAATATTTGTAAGACATATTTAAGCTCTTAAATAAAGTACTTGCATGTGTATTTGGTGACACTGTACAGGCCACTCCTAAATAGCCTTAGTGTTGGTCACACTTACCATTTGAATATAGTAGCATTACACAGTAGGATTGATCACCCTTTGTAAGGGCCTTTATAGTAGCTAATAAGCAGTGTTTGGTGGCAGTGATAACTACCTTATAGTCTGGGCAAAGGGGGCATAGCTAGTAAACCTGTACCAGCCTTCCCCAGGAGTGTCTGTGTGTTTGTTAATAAATCAAATCTCAAAGTAAGTGTGTGTGTGTGTGTGTGTGTGTGTGTGTGTGTGTGTGTGTGTGTGTGTGTGTGTGTGTGTGGGTGTGTGCACGCAAGTGCGAGCGTGTGTGTGCCAGCTACTTGGGCAGGGACACGAAGCACTGGTTGGACAGAGAGGGTGCTGGAAGTTTTGGCTTGACCACTCAGCTGAGATCTTAACCCTATAGTTGTGCCAGTGGTGAGTCTTATTGGGGATCTGGAGAAAGAGGCAGAAACCAGTCCCAGACTGATTGTGATTTATGTGTGCTCTTAAGGGAAATTGCACTTTACTGTGTGTGTACTTGTAAATCTCCCATTGTGTGGACATCCCTCACTGTTGTTAGTGGTGAGGATTGAGCATCCTTGATTACTGGGCCAGTTCAGGGACATCACAAATGCCTTCATCTCTCTGTGCTGTTTCTGGCTTCCAGTTTCAACTGCTTGGTAACATTTTTGACAGATGTAGATGGTGGATAAAAGTTTATGAAGCAAAATTAGCAAAGAAATTTTTGCTACTGTATCTGGCAATGTATATTGGATCTAAATGGGTTGTGTCATGTTCAATAAGTTCAGGGCAATGCTGGGTGTTATTTTTAGTTATCTAATGTAGCACTCAGATGCTAAACTAAGTTCATGAGCTACTTTAGTAGACCTAACAATATTTTTAGCTTATTATTGATACTAACACTGATACTATGGTTTTCTTTCTTTTTTCTTTTATTGTAAAGTTTATTTATGTGGGAGGACACCACGGTGGTTTGTTTTTGAATTTCTCATTCCCATTAATGAATTAATGCTACAGCCTGCTGTTCCTCCACCATTCCCTACTACTTTTCAGAACTAGAAAAATGAATAAATGATATACTATGTTTGTGTCCGCCTACAAATACATTTAATTGTGTTTCACAGTGATCCCATCCAGTATTTAAGAAATAATATACATCAGAGTAATTTATTTTATTACTGATAAGACCTCCATATCCCTTACACTAATTCAGGCTTTCAAGCACAACTATTTAAAAACATTTATAGCAGTTTTTATAAGCATTGTGATGTTTTTATTTTTCTGTTCAGAAACCTGTTACATTTTATAGTCCAGTGTACATGCCTGCAAACCAGTTATACAAACTGCTCTGCTTTTCTGCAGGCACATGCAATTAACTGGTGTATCAATATTTTGTTAGTTAGATATACTTATTATTGATCAAACAATTTGCTATTCACATAAACCCTGTCCAGTTGGACTGCTTCATGCCTTAGCTTCAACTATTTGGAAGTGCTTATCACAACCCTTGTAAAGTCAATGTAATTTGCTGCTGTTTATGCATCTGCCTATTACTTTGAGCTTTGGGTATGAGTTTATGATGTAGTCCGTTGTGCCTTCCTGCATACCCATGTTGGTTCTAGGTGTTTTACATGCATGCAGTCCTGGAGTACATTAAGGAGCCTATTCCAGGTTTCCATTTATCTCAAACCAGTTGTCTAGCTAAGTGACTTGCTGAAGGTCACACAGAAGGTAAATAAATGCTGAGTCAAATCCTGTCGCACTGGAAGTAACTTGTTAACATCTCATCTCTGCACTAAACAGCTCATAGCATTAATCTTCTTTGCTAACACATTTCAAGTGTTAATTTACTAGTTCATTTAAAAATAAGCCTGCTGTTACCAAGTATATACTTACTACACAGAAAAAAATATTATTAACTGTAAAATAATGGCTCCATCTTGCAGTGTTGCTGAATGCTTTCATTTCCTAGTAAGTTTGTTGTTAGACAGCAGACACTTGATGCAGATAAAAGCAGTTTATTTCACCGAAAATTACTATCTCACCATGTAGCACTGTTTTACATTTTCAGTTTCAAATGTTTAATAGGGTTTCTAACAAAACAGTATAATTAAATCCACCAACAAAGCTACCTATTGCATTTTTCTTTCAAGTATTGGAAAATGAATGAGAGATACAGTTCATTGTGCTTTACAGGGCATAAATTTCAGACTCCCCCCAAAACAGACATTAACCCTGGGATTCAGCAAACTCTGCACGGTGTGCAGGAGCTGCTGGAGGCAATATGGACACTGAGAGATCCAGGAACAAGCTCCCTGGATGTGCACGAGCGCTCCAGCATGATTCCTGCACAGACACAGCTCCTGCATGCTAATTACCCCATTTACAGGTGAACACCATTTAAATGAGGTGAATTAGTGATCCAGGAAGCTGTTAGCTGTCAATGCAGGATTAGTGCAACCTGCAAAAATGTACTCGGTTAGTAATCGAGTACATTTCTGCAAACTACAAAACGGAGGCATGACAGCTCCAAATAAAGGGTGTATATAATGTGGAAAGCATACCAATGGCTAGAAAAACAGTTGCCAAAAAAAAAAACTTTTTTTTTGTCCGATTTTGGCCATTTAAGCATAGGGCAGCGGCGCACGAACAGGATCAGCCAGAAAATAAAAGTAAAACCCTGAAAAAAGCTTTTTCTGCAAAATCACAATTTTGCCATTATAGCGAATGGCAGGCAGAAGACAACAAGGCCAGTGAATTGTGGTTGCTAAGGGGGAAGGCTCAGTTTGGGACTTGTAACTAGGCATTAGCAGGCAATCCTATGCAAATGAGGGGAATGATACTGAATCACAGATTTCCCCTCATGGCTAGCCTGCACCCAACCATGTAGGCACAGGAAAACCATGGTGCAAGCCTAAGAGTTAGCTGACATCATAGAGGGGTGTGTCAGGCATACTGTACAAGCTTATTGGAGCTCTGTGGCTTGGGTTTGCCCTTAGGTTAGCAGAACTAAGGAAGAGAGAGTGTCTGAAGCTGCCTAGCACTCTTTAAATTGCCTAAACAGGTGTGTGTGCCGCCCACTGGGGTTTAAACAAAACAAAAAAAAAATTAAACCAGGAAATAGCAGCTCTGTTCACATCTGAGCACTGTATTTGTGCAGCACCCCTGAGCTTAAACAGGAAGGCAATAGGAAGGGAAAACAGCAGTAGGAAGGTAATCAAGGAGAACTAGCATAGCTGGCAGGTGAAATGTATCAGAATCAACCAATTACACAGGCGGCAGACCAGCCTAGCCCAGCACATGACTATAAACTATGCAAACACCTTTCCCTCTCGTTTTTCCCACAGACTCTACACCACTAGTGTACACAAATTAGGACATTTTTCCTAACAAAAGCAGCAAAATGATAGAGGCTGCATTTGCTCTCATAAATCAACATGTGGAAGAGGCTGAGGGTGGTGAGAATAAGAATGCTGATGACCAACCCACAGTGAGGAAAAGGAGAAGAGTGTACAGACCCAGGGTAACCTATCAGGGTCTACATGAGCTGGAGATAGTAGAGCACTATAGGGTGGACAGTGACCTCCTACAACAAATTATTGAGCTGTGCCAGCCACACCTCACAAACAGAACCAACAGAGGGGAACCCATCCCAGTGGATACCAAGGTATGTGTAGGCTTAAGAATACTAGCCACAGGTACCTTCCAAAGGCCAATTGGGGATATCATGGGGATCTCACAGGCATCAGCATCCAGGGTACTCCACCAGTTCCTGGGTGCTATGTCATCACATGTTGGTCAGCACATATATTTCCTCAACACCCGTGAGGCGTTGACCAGCAATCTGTGTCTCTTCCACCAAATAGCAGAATACCCTGAGATAGTGGGGGCTATAGACTGCACGCACATACACATCAAAGCACCACTTGGCAAGTGGGATAGAGACTACATAAACAGCAAGGGCTTCCCTTCTGTCAACTGCTGGGTCGTGTGCAATGCCCAGGGCATTATAATGAATGTGTGTGCTGACAGCCCTGGAAGCTATCACGACTCCCACATCTGGCATATGATGCAGCTTTACCAGAGATTTGCCAGTGGGGACATCCTATATGACCACCTAGTGGGGGATAATGGTTAAACGCTGGAGCCATGGCTGATGACACCCATCAAAAATGCACACACACCCAAACAACAACTCCATAATTAGACACATGCACAGACCAGAATCATAACAAAGCGTGTGTTTGGAATGCTCAAGTCATGGTTCTGGTGCCTGGACATATCAGGTGGAGCCTTGCAGTACTCACCAGCTACATATACCTAAATTGTCATCATATGTGCCATGCTACACAATCTGATCCTGTGGAAACAGCTGCAGCAAGAACAGCATGGGGCAGGGCCACACTGCCCCCCACCATTGCTAAGGCCTGCACAGGCATAGAGTGACTCAGAGGAGAAACAACCTGAGTCTGCCTCAGTAAGCAGATGGAGGCATGCCAAGTATGCCCAGGCCTTGGCAAAGAGGCTACGCATAGCAGGTACACTGACACGATAGGAACCCAGGGAATGATACCTCTCTCTGACTCACACAAGCAGTAAAAGGGATGGCAAACATGATACTACCTGTGCTTAACCATGTATAGGGAGTGTACTATTTGCATCCAACATAGTCAGTCCTCCCGCACCATCCTCAATATTGGCACAGCCACAAGGCAAGACACTCTCCCTATCAATTGCTGAATGGAGTACTATGTTCTGCTGCTTGTATCTATGGTATGGATGTCAGCATGCAAGGGAATTGGGTGGCTGAATGGGATTCCAGCAGATAGTAGACACCTATATTGGCAGCATGAAATCTGTAACAAATACTGGTGTCAACATAGTAGCCAGTACTAGACAAGGTGACAAAACCCACTGCAGGACATGTGGTGGGCCAAATGTGTGTCCATATGACACACACATGCAAGTCATACCCAACAACAGTCTCAGCCAGCAGGACAGGTGTAGGCAAACACAAATAAAGGCTGTGCTAAGGTCTCAAATTGATGGCTATGGAGAACAGCCCCCTTCCAGACCTATATAGACTACAACAGGTCAGGCAGTGGGATGTTAGTTCTGAAGGGTAAGAAAAGAAACAATGTACCAGTGGAAAAACACTTTATTCTCTCTAGTGCCTTGGCTCAAAAAAGCCTTCAAGGAGTAACAATTCACATATACCAAAGGTATTTATAACACTAACCACTTAATTATTCAATTAAAGATTTAATTAAGCATAAAAATAAATGTATCCTTAAAAAAACAGTACTTTAAATTAAACTTTTCCAACAACACTCTGTATTTAACCCTTTAGGAATGAAAGTGTCATATTTCAAAATAAAAATCATTTCTTTCTTTAAAAGTATATTTTTTATTTTACCTTCACTGACTTCATTTATAAAAATCTGCTCTAATACAGTAGCCTGCAAACTATCACATTTTCCCCCATGAAATTCAGAGAAATGTTGAGCTAAGGGACTTTCTAATTTATTTGCCCTTATATCCCTTAAATGCTCCATAATTCTAATTTTGAACATTCTTTTAGTTTAACCCACATAACATTTTTCACAACCACATTTAATGGCATAAATAACTCGCTCTGTCCTACAATTAAAATGGCCATTAGGTTTAAAAATAATTCCATTCATACGTGGAAAAAAATTAATTACATAAGGACAACTTTTACATTTCCCACATGGTACCATTCCTTTAATAGCAATTTGTTCATATATTTTCTCTCAAGGTATACAAAATTTAGTATGCACTATCATATCCCTTATATTCCTCCCTCTTTTATAAGAAAAAGTCAATTTATTTTCTAATAATTTATTAAGCTCTCCATAATTTCTCAAAAATTCCCAAAAATGTAAAATACATTTCTTAATATTTTCACTATATATATTAAATGTGGAGACCATAAAAATCTTATCCAATTCTTTATGATTCATAATATGTTTGTTATTTTGTTTTTTCCAACATTTTAATCCAGTATTAAATCTTTTATCAAATACTTTTTCTATACTTAAATCAATTAATTGCTTATCATACTGCCTTTTTATGAACATATCTGTAGTATATTTAATCTCGTTTAAAAAATTTTTTTCATCATTACAAATACGAGATATTCTTAAAAAATCCCCATAGGGCAAAGATTCCATAGTATGCCTAGGATGGCAGCTTGTACCCATTAAAAATTCATTCAATCAAATTTTCTATGAATACCTGTAGCAATAGGTTTGCCTACAATACCCTGTAAATTAATATCTAAAAAAGAAACTTTTAAACCACATTGTATAACGTCAAATAATATTCCAAACCAATTCAATTGTATATCTTGTACAAACTTCTCAACCACAGATTTACCCCGTCACACAAAAAAAATTAAATCATCAATAAATCTAAAATAATATATAACATAATTTTTAACAAAAAAATGAGTGTAAATATATTCATATTCCACCAATCCCATAAAATATTTGCATACATGGGTGCAAATGCAGCACCCATGGCTGTACCTTGGATTTGGTGGAAAATTTTATTATCAAAATAAAAGTAATTATTCTCCAAACAAAATGTAACTAATTCTAAAATGTAATATGTTAAAGGAGAATCCCTCATCTGTTTATTTAAAGCCTCTATTCCAAAAGAGTGTTTAATTGACATCTAAAGTCAACCAATATATATATATATATATATATATATATATATATATATATATATATTTATATACTCATTCCAAATCACATTTTTAATTCTAGCCAAAAAATCAAAAGAATCTTGTATGTAGGATGGAAGTTTCTGTACTTCCTTCAGCAACACTTGATGTAAAATTACCCCTAGATTGTGCAAAAAATAATTACTAGCCGAAACAATCGGCCTACCAGGGGGATTTTTCATGTCTTTATGAATTTTTGGTAGGCAGTAAAAATAGGCTGGACTACAATCTTGGATATTTAACTTATTCTCAACATCAATATCTAACCAGCAACCTAATCTCAAACCTCTTTGTATTAAACTCAAATAATTTTCTTTAGCTTGTAATATAGCCTCATAAGAGGCTTTGCAATATACAGACTGATCTACTAATAAGTCCATACACATTCTGTAATACTGAGTATAATGCATAATGACTATTTTGTTTCCTTTATCTGAGGGCTTTACAATTAAGTCACATTGTTTAGAAAAATCCATCAATTCAACCCATTCATTTTTGGATAAATTAAAACTTACTTTCCTCTTGTCTAAACTATCTAGTAATGAACCAATTTCAAAACTTAACATCATCTGAAAGTTTTTTATTCCTTCATGCACAAATGGTGGCATACATTTATTCCTTGTGTTAACTGCAGATGTATCTATAGCGCAGTATGCATTTAATTCACTAACACAAGATGTAAATGAATCATTAATAGAATCATAACTAGATTCTAAAGAGGGAGTATCTATACTCTGTGAGTTATTCAAAACAGTTTTTATCGCAACATTTTTAACAGAGATACAATGAAAATAATACCAAAGATGTAATTTATGAACAAACCTAAATAGCTCTACTTTACATTCATATTTTTTTGGCAAAACAGTTGGTACAAATTTTAAACCATGATTCAAGACAGAATAAATTTCATCACTGATGTGACAACCAGATAAGTTGACAACTATATTAGAAAAAAGCAAGAACAAGAGTCAATACCATCTAGTCCTTTTGTTTTCATGCCATTGACGAGGCGGCCCTCTTCTCTGTTGTTCCTTCTCTGTGTAGCTTCTTTTTTGTTGTTGTTGCCTCCCATATGGTCTTGGGGGATGAACATGTTCAGAAAAATAACAATCGTCTACTGGTGAAGGCAAGGGTGGAAATTCAGAAGCTAAGTCACTATCACTTTGTTGTCTATGTATGTTTGATCTCACATTAGTATTAGTAGTACAATCAACTCTCTCCCTCTGAGGACCGCCCTCATTATGGCGACCCATTCTGGAACATGATTGCCGATTGGATCCACCAAAGAAGGCTGTGCCCTTATCAAAATCATGAAGATCCCTTTGTATTTTACGCATCTTCTGTTCCAGTACTTTTTTCTCATGCACATTAAGTTTATCCTGAATCTCAATAAGACAGGATTCAAATTTCACCCTGTCCAGAGAAGACATAAAATTTGCACACACCATGCTGATTTCTTTTTTGATATTAGACAATTTAAGAATATCACGTTCTATAAGAATATTGAGCCATTCAATTGAACAATGATGTGCCGCTTTCTCCCATCTCTGTTGGAAGACTTTATCAGTCGCACACATCCCAATGAAGGGCTCTGATGGAAATTTCACTGCTCTCAAGCCTCTAGGTACTATATCAAGATCTACATACCTTTGCAGGCTCGTATAATTATAGAAAGTGAGCATTTCTTTGTCCATTAAATTACTGAGCTTGGAAATTAGGGTTTTAACTTCTACCGGATATTCTATAGAGCACTTACCAATATGTGCAAAGGGATTATTTGCTCGTTTATTTCGAGTTTCAGTCAAAAAGCGCTCCCACACTGGAACACCAGATACATTTTCTATAACCCCACTCCTCTCAGTTCGTTCAGAGTTACGCTCCACATTGGTATTAATGAAGCCATCAAGAGTCCATTGAGAGGTACCAGAGTTTTCCTCCCTGAAAATCTTCGGAATATTGATAGCTGGATCACTGGCCATGGAACCAACAATGAATACTGAAGAACAAATTGCAAAGCAATGAACTGCCACACCACAGAAAAGAAACAACGTACCAGTGGAAAAACACTTTATTTTCTCTAGCGCCTCGGCTCAGAAAAGCCTTCAAGGAGTAACAATTCACATATACCAAAGGTATTTATAACACTAACCACTTAATTATTCAATTAAACATTCAATTAAGCATAAAAATAAATGTATCCTTAAAAAAACAGTACTTTAAATTAAACTTTTCCAACAACACCCTGTAATTAACCCTTTAGGAATTAAAGTTTCATATTTCAAAATAAAAATCATTTCTTTCTTTAAAAGTATATTTTTTTATTTTACCTTCACTGACTTCATTTATAAAAATCTGCTATAATACAGTAGCCTGCAGACTATCACATTTTCCCCCATGAAATTCAGAGAAATGTTGGGCTAAGGGACTTTCTAATTTATTTGCCCTTATATCCCTTAAATGCTCCATAATTCTAGTTTTGAACATTCTTTTAGTTTAACCCACATAACATTTTTCACAACCACATTTAATGGCATAAATAACTCGCTCTGTCCTACAATTAAAATGGCCATTAGGTTTAAAAATAATTCCATTCATACGTGGAAAAAAATTTATTACATAAGGACAACTTTTACATTTCCCACATGGTACCATTCCTTTAATAGCAATTTGTTCATATATTTTCTCTCAAGGTATACAAAATTTAGTATGCACTATCATATCCCTTATATTCCTCTCTCTTTTATAAGAAAAAGTCAATTTCTTTTCTAATAATTCATTAAGCTCTCCATAATTTCTCAAAAATTCCCAAAAATGTAAAATACATTTCTTAATATTTTTACTATATATATTAAATGTGGAGACCATAAAAATCTTATCCAATTCTTTATGATTCATAATATGTTTGTTATTTTGTTTTTTTCCAACATTTTAATCCAGTATTAAATCTTTTATCAAATACTTTTTCTATACTTAAATCAATTAATTGCTTATCATACTGCCTTTTTATGAACATATCTGTAGTATATTTAATCTCGTTTAAAAAATTTTTTTCATCATTACAAATACGAGATATTCTTAAAAATTCCCCATAGGGCAAAGCTTCCATAGTATGCCTAGGATGGCAGCTTGTACCCATTAAGAATTCATTCAGACAATCAAATTTTCTATGAATACCTGTAGCAATAGGTTTGCCTACAATACCCTGTAAATTAATATCTAAAAAAGAAACTTTTAAACCACATTGTATACCATCAAATAATATTCCAAACCTATTCAATTGTATATCTTGTACAAACTTCTCAACCACATATTTACCCCCATCACAAAAAAAAATAAATCATCAATAAATCATGTGGTGGGCCAAATGTGTGTCCATATGACACACACATGCAAGTCATACCCAACAACAGTCTCAGCCAGCAGGACAGGTGTAGGCAAACACAAATAAAGGCTGTGCTAAGGTCTCGAATTGATGGCTATGGAGAACAGCCCCCCTCCAGACCTATATAAACTACAACAGGTCAGGCAGTGGAATGTTAGTTCTGAAGGGTAAGACGTCTGAAACTGAAATGTTAGTCAATAAAACCTAAGAACTGTAGTAAAGTGATATGCCTGTAGTCTGCATGATAGGTCAGAATACAGAATGAAATGGAGTACCTGAAATACCAGTACAGTCATAGCAAATGTGTACAGTTGTCAGGTGTGCCCCCCCCCCACAATCCTATGTAGAAATGTAGTAACATGTATGTGTAGGTATAATAACAGTGGAGCACAGATTACCTGAGCTGGCTAAAGTAGCAGGATAGATTGTAGCACATGTACAATATGCAGGGTTGTGTGTGTTAGGTTGGTGTGTGTTGTATATTGTGTAAGAGTGGTCAGCATGTAGGCATGGTGGGTTGTGTCCTGGTGGCCAGTGGCCAGTACTGCCAATGACATGGCCAAGTTCTCACAACTGCGGTGCCAAACACAATGCATCCCAGCAAGATACATGCCAGCAGTAGGCCATACTAATTGCTCGGATATAATATCTGTCACCATCTGAAAGATGGACATGGCATGAATGTGGGCCCATATATAAAACAGTACACAGGTAAAAGTACCCTAGACAGGGAGTGTATAAATGTTACTGTCAAATGGACACACATTTGGAATTGTACATACAGATTAGCAGCACATTAGTTGGGTTTGCAGTATGGGATACTGATGTTGTCTGGCCAAACACTGTCAGACCACAAAAGTCATAGGTATGAAGTACTGAGAAACTGCTGATGTCCCTGTACAAGCCAGCATAATTGGAATGCCCCACATATATCTGTCAGTTAGCTGCAAGTAGCTTCCATAGCATGCATGCACCCAGCTCACCTCACCATCAGGCACAGGTACCTCACAGGTCTTATCCCTGCCGTTGGGAATGAGTACAGTATAACCACCACCTCTGTATGGGAATAGCCACAGAATGCAGCATGCTGAAGAGGTGTCCCATGCAAGTGTGTCCCAAGCTGTAAGCAGCACCTTGCCAGCATCCACACTACTGGATCAATAAGGACAGAAATTATTGATATTAACACCTTGCACACCTACCCTGTCACCCCAGGGGAATATAGTGGCTTACAGCCTGGGACTGCAGGAGTGACACAATGCAACAGCTTGCTATAGATGGCCTGCATCACTAACAAATGTTGTACAGTCCTCTGTCAAAGGCCTGTGCCTCACCTGTACTGCCAATGTATGTTATCTCATGGACTCCCAAAGAACAACATAACACAGTCCACAGAAACCAAATGCAAGGCCATGTCGACAAATCCCAGAAGCATGTCCACCATGTCCTAGTGCATGAACTGTGGACCAACCCCAAAATACTGCTGAGATGAAGTGATAACTATAGGGAACTTATCAGATAATGTTTGCATAATGTGCAGAAGAGGATAGAATAACGGGGGGGGGGGTAGAAGCATGGACACCATGGAATGTGCAAAGTCTGAAACTCAGCTGTGTGTACATACTATCCCTGCCTGCAAACACAGGAATGGGTGGTTACAAACCTACTTGTAAACCACAATGTGAAGGGGTAATGAACAGTAATATGAGCCTTGCTTCTGTGTAACCTGTGTGAATCTGTACAGCTGTGAGGTATGGCCACAGCAGGATACGGCCTTACTGTCACGTCAATGGATGTACAAGCATGGGATCCTCAGTCACCACTGTACAAAGGTGCTGAACCATTTACACAGACCCATCAGCAAGTGTCTGCAGCTTCGCCTCCAGAATGTCATGATTGTGCAAGCATATGTAGGCTGCAGACCACAATATTGGACACAGCTTCATTCACCCTGTGTTCCACAGGAAATTACTGCAAACAAATATGTATACCTGATAGTAGTTGATGACATAAAACATCACAGTGTAAAACAGTACATATGTCTGAATATCTCTGCTAACACCAAAATCATGTAGCAGAAGCAGCACATACACAATTACCTACACTAACCCACTATCCTTTGCCCATTGTGACCCCATATTGTCAACTGATCTACAGATATCCTGCAGAAACAGGTTACTAGCTGTAGGTATAGAACACAAAAGCACGCACTGGAGTACAACCTACCTGGAATGGATTCACAGATTCAATACAGAAGGTCATACTGGGCATACTCCCACAATAAGAGAAACGAAACTCATGTCTGACAACAAAATAATGAAAGGGCATATTGGGCATGCTCCCACACTTAAATGAAACCCATGTCTGGCAACAACAGTGGGCTATACATATCTGACAGTCGCAGACGTTTTTGCACAAACTCCATATTGCACACTAGTCATGCTTTGCACACACATCAGATAGGAATACACACATATATCTAAGGACAACACACTATACTAGGCCAAACTTACACATACATAGATGTGTGAAAGAGAGTGACAGACAGTGACAGAGCCAGCACACATCCAATTGGCTAAAACCACATGATGTGCAAATATCAATTATTGTAGACATGTGTCTCTGGTATCGCTTAGCACTATAGTGTCTGTGGTGCTTGTGATAACTGTGTAACATGACTGTACAAGTCATTCATCTAGCAGTTGTATACATGTACCTGTTAAATGCAAACCTATGTGTGACTGAGTGTTGTGTGTGTGCTTCCGGATGAATGGTTTATGGCCCATTAACACACACTGCACTCCCCATTGCCCTACTTTGGCAAGCCTGCTGATGTCATTCACCTTGAAATACCCTTTTGGGGAAGGAATAACCCTGTAAGCTCCGTGGTGTGTGCTATAACTGTGTAATGCTGTAGTGTGATGCACTAGTTAGGTAGAAGTTCTAATCCCAGACATGGCAACTGTGTGTGTGTGTGTGTGTGTGTGTGTGTGTGTGTGTGTGTGTGTGTGTGTGTGTGTGTGTGTGTGTGTGTGTGTATGTATGGGTGGTTGTGTGTGTGTGTAGTGATCAATGCTTTTGTGGCCATTCACTGACACTACACTCCCCATTGTCCTACTTTGGCAAGCCTGCTGATGTCACTCACGTTGAAATACACCTTTGGTGAAGAAGTAGCCCTATTAGCTCTGTGGCACATGCTATAACTGTGTAATGCTATAGTATGATGTACTAACTGGGTAGGAGTTCTAATCCCAGACATGACAACTATGAGAGTGTGTGTGTAGGGATCAATGCTTTTGTGGCCATTCCCAGTCACTAGTCACTCTTAAAAATGGAGAACATCGGTATCTGTGCAGTAACAGAGATCTAGTTCAAGGCTCCGGAGAGCACCCCTGTAATACCAGGCTACAACTCTTACTTCACCTGTCAGCCACCAAACCAGCACCGAAACACTAAAGGTGGAGGAGTGTCCATATTCACCAAGGATATTCACACCACCAGGCTAGTTGCCCAACACAATGCATCTGAAATTCTCCATGTGCAAATAACACTAGGTAAGACTACAATCCAAATTGTATAGCTTGCTACAGATCCCCCACCATGCCCCAAGATTCTCACTACACCTTTTGAAACATACTGGAAAATATTAAGATGCAACCAAATACTCTAATACTGGGTGATTTCAACTACCCTGCCATTAACTGGGAAAACTACTCATGTACCAACACCGTTGCCCAACGGTTCTTGGAATTTATAATTCCAATGCCCTAGATCAGCTAACCCATAGTCCCACCAGGGGCTCCAATATCTTAGACCTGGTCATTACCAACATGGGAAATCAATGCTCCACACCTATGGTCACCCCCTCAGTGGTCAGGTCTGACCATAAGCTAATCACCCTTGACATCCACATCCCTCCCCCACCTCCCAGTAAGGAAATCTCTGTAAAAAACTTCTCCAAAGCCAACTTCATGCTACACAAGTCAGAAGTGACAAACATCATGACACCCATGCAGACAGGAACTGAAAGTTTGACTGCTGAATCCTACACTAAGGCACTGTACAAGCACATCCACTTGTGCATGAATCCCATGCCATCCCAAATAGAACAAAGATGCTCTTCTCCAAGAAAAGGAAGCCAATCTGGTGGTTCCCTGCCATAAACAAACTTTACAACAAAAGCAAGAAACTATTGCAGAAAAGAGGAAAATCCCAGGATGCAAAAAACTCCCTTACCAGCTTAAGTAAGAAGCTGAGATCCCTCATAAAATCCTCCAGAGCTAGTTATGAAAATAATATAGCCAAAGATTCCAAAGACAACCACCAGCCATTCTATAGCTATGTCAGGAATCTAAATGGCAATGCTCAGATCTGCCCTGAGCTACAACAGAATGGCATTAAATATACTGATCCCAAGGATATTGTCAATATTCTGGCAGATCCATTCAGTGCCAACTGCACCCCCCTCTCACCCCCAAAATGGCACATCTCAATACCGAAAGATTGCCAGATTCTCGTAATAATGGCCACACAGGTAAAACTCACACTCTCCAAAGCTAAGAATACAGCATCCATGGGACCAGACCACATCCCAGGCTGTGTGCTACATGAACTACAAAATGAACTGGCACCTCACCTAAGTGCCATGTTTATTCATAGCCTTACCTCAGGCTTTGTGCCCACTGAGTGGCACACAGCTACAGTTATCCCACTCCACAAGGAGGGATCCACCTTGGATCCTGGGAACTATCACCCCATCAGTCTGATGAGCCTGATCTGCAAGGCCATGCAAAGTATTATAATGGAACTTATAAACAAAGACATTAGCAACCTTCAAACACTGGACCCCACCCAGGTTGGGTTCATGAAGGGTCGATCTTGTCTCCTGAACCTGATTGATGTCTTTGAATCAGTCTCCAGAGCTGTGGACAAGGGTAAGGTGATCCACACATCCTATCCAGACCTCACCAAGGCCTTCAACACCATCCCCCAGTCTGGAATTATAGCTAAATGTATTAAACTGGGCATTAATCCCTACGACACTTGATGGGCTGCCAACTGGCTTACTGACAGAACCCACACTGTAAAAGTAGCTGACTCCAAATCCAGCTAAAGACAAGTGACAATTGGAGTGCCTCAGGATTTAATCCTGGGACCACTCTTGTTTGGCATCTACTGCTCTGAAGTACAGGCCAACACTAAGGGACTCTGGCAAACAAAGATTGGAGATGACTGCAAACTGGGAGCCATTACTGAATCCCCAAATTATATGAATATTCTACAAAAGGGCCTTACAGAAACAGATGCTTGGCGCCAGAGTCATGGGCTCAAGCTCAATACCAAGAAAAGTATAGTTTTCCCCTTTGGGAAGAAACATGTGCCCGTAAATTACCACATAGGTGGCAGTACACTAAACACCGAAAGCGTGATAAGAGACTTAGGGACACAGGCGGACAGTGGTCTCACCTTCGATAACCACATCACCACAACAGTCAAGAAATCTGCCTATGTGGCACACCTCATCACTAAGAACTTTTTATCCAGAAAAAAGGAGGTTATTGTCCAACTGTAGTCATCTCTCAGTAGACCCATTATAGAATACAATGTCCCATTTGGTATGTACCTCTCAAGACATCTGCAACAACTAGAAAGGCTGCAGAAATACCTCACTAAAAGAATCACAGGCTTAAAGCAGATGCCATATGCTGACTGTCTAAAAATCATCCAGCTATACTCTGTCGCATATTGTCTACTCAGAGGCAATGTCTACTTAACACACAAGGCCATATCAAACCCAGAGCTGTTGGACATGCTACACTTAAAGAAATCCCAATCCCTCAGAGCCACGTGCTCCAGGGATCTAAACCTTGTCATCACAATGAACAAAACATGCTGGAGGGATGGGTTTCTCACCCAGAGACTCCACAGACTCCTGAATAGACTGCCCATACATGTCATGCAGAGTGCCTCTTTGACCGTCTTCAAAAGGAAACTTGATGATTGGATGGGAGATAGGAAATTCACCCCAGGGATCATGTCAGCTGCCCTGCTAGACAGGGGTCCAGGGAAGTAAATATTGTGGGAAGACATAGCCAGGGAATTGTTATAGCTAGGCTTGTATAGGCCCTAGAGCAGATAGCATAGTACCAACATATGAACCTATGAACTACACTTTCCATTGCCCTACTTTGGCAAGCCTGCTGATGTCATTCACCTTGAAATACACCTTTGGGGAAGAAGTAGCCCTATAATCTCCATGGCGTGTGCTATAACTGCATAATGCTGTAGTGTGATATACTAATTATGTATGAGTTCTAATTCCAGATATGGCAACTGTGAGACTCTGTGTGTGTGTGTTTGTTTTGTAAAGATCAATGCTTTTGAGGCCATTCACAGTCAAATCACTTTCCATTGCCCTACTTTGGCAAGCCTTCTGAAGTCATTCACCTTGAAATGTACCTTTGGTAAATAAGTAGCCCAATAAGCTTTGTGGCGCATGCTATAACTGCATAATGCTGTAATATGATGCACTAGTCAGGTAGGAGTTCTAATTCCAGATGTGGCTGCTGTGAAACTCGGTGTGTGTTTGTTTGTCTGTGTAGGGATCAATGCTTTTGAGGCCATTCACAGTCAAATCACTTTCCATTGTCATACTTTGGCAAGCCTGCTGATGTCATTCACCTTGAAATACACCTTTGGGAAAGAAGTAGCTCAGTAAGCTCTGTGACATGTGCTGTAACTGCATAATGCTGTAGTGTGATGTACTAGTCAGGTAGGAGTTCTAATTGCAGACATAGCACCTCTGTGTGTGTGCTTGTGTGTGTGTGTGTGTGTGTGTGTGTGTGTGTGTGTGTGTGTGTGTGTGTGTGTGTGTTTGTGTAGGAATCAATGCTTTTGAGTCCATTCGCAGTCAAATCACTTTCCATTGCCCTACTTTGGCAAGCCTGTTGATGTCATTCACCTTGAAATACACCTTTGGGGAAGGAGTAGCCCAATAAGCTCCATGACACATGCTATAACTGTATAATGCTGCAGTGTGATGTACTAGTTATACATGAGTTCTAATCCCAGACATGGCAAATGTGAGGCTGTGTGTGTGTGTGTGTGTGTGTGTGTGTGTGTGTGTGTGTGTGTGTGTGTGTGTGTGTGTGTGTGTGTTTCTCATCTGTATCCTGGGGGGAGGTATCTGTGATTGCAGGACTCATTGTGGAGCAGGTTTTGCAAAATTCTTATATGGTGAGCCTATTATATGTCACAATGTCCACCTTACAAAGACAACAGATGTCAATCAGCAGAGAGGCTGGTGTAGACAATACATACCCCTACATGTGACGTTATGGATTGGGGAACAATATAGGCAACCCTTGTATTACCCAGGCAATACCCTCCACCCATGTCTCATACACAAACACACCTGACTAACAACCACTATGTTGATAGTTCCCTGCATATTGCCCACAGATAGTAACCATGGTGTGATTGCAGTGGACTACAGAGGACATGGCACCCTGTCCCATCTCTACAATAGGCAAATCATTGCATACAGTGGTCCTTTGCTATGTTCCCCACTGGACGTATACAACAACTGTAGAGTCAGCAAATGTAACCCACAAAGGAAATACCATGCCTTATACACATGCCCTGTATGGACAGATGCCACTAACACCAGTGAATACCTGTATCATGCTGTCAATGTAGGTGCAGGGCCAACCTGAGTTCCATTGCCAGTTCTCACCACATGAGGTCAGGAATGCCACATCTGATGATAACAGTCTGTCCACACAACATGCCCCAGACACCCCAGCTAACCTTTCATATGTCACAGACCATGCATGTGGGACATGTACACATCCCAGACACTGTCCATGTTATGGAATATAGAACACATACATGGCAACCATTGCACAGCACTGGCCACCCACAATAGTAACCCAGATGAGTGGCTGGTGAATACAATACCCACCTGTGTGGGCCAATCCA
>NC_056741.1:1955119330-1955134330 GCF_019279795.1 Protopterus annectens | reverse complement strand
ACTGACACTGACATGTCTGCCCAGCTGTGCTATGAATGCCACAGCTAGGAATCCAGAACCTGTACGCACCACATGCCATGGATACCTCAACTACGCTACCACAGTCAACACAACATGATTGGGTACAGATCTCCAAGACAGACACTGACCATGTTATGTAATACATGTTGCATACATGTCAACTGGAGCACCTCACTGGCACTCTGCAAGAGGCAACCAGATGATTGGCTGATACATATAACTCTAACTCTGAGGATCACCCCTGTGGTATTTGTTGATAGATGGCTTGCTGGCACATGGAAGGTGGCATGATACCACTGTACACACATCCCCTACACTTCCCATCTCTCCATGGACAATAACCTGGTACACACCTATGAACACCTGCACTAATAGACCCCAGTACTGACAAATGTGTACATGTGCATTACTGAGAATATCAGTGTCTGTGTAGACCTGCAGTTGAGAATAGCCTGAGACCCTTCACACCCACCACATCCCCCCATTGCCATAGTTATATGTGGCTGCTGCTGTACCAGACATTACATGTACCTTGTTACACTCTTCTCCCTAAGGGCTACCTGGGCCTTGCATTACCAGCTCAACACTGTTGTACACATGGGTTGATAGGCATAGGATACCCACTGAGTTTTGGCAAGTGTGTGTATGTGTGCATGTGTGTATATTTGTAGAATACAGCATTCTGAGACCAAATTCTCCTAATACAATATGCCTTTCACACAGTATTAGGGATAGTGATGCTGCTGACTGTAGGAAAGGCATGACAATGCATCAGCCTATTATGCCTGTGGCATGCGCATTAGATGCATATCCCTGTAGTAGGACTCTTAGGATAGACAAGGGGTTGTATTGCAGTCCTGGTCAATGTGTAATGATGGGTATGTCAGTGTGTTATCATGGATTTCAGTGCATACAATATCCACTGTGGGATGTGGGTGCTGGGTATACTGTCTTTACACCATGGTACCCCTGGTACATGTCCAATGTTCCACTGTATGGGGGACCACTGTCACCTTCAACCATGCAGGTAACTGATAACACTATCCAGCCTAGTTATGCATGTGCTGTGTGCAACTTATCTGTAACACAATGGACACACTGACAAGGTATTTACAACTAATAAGCCCAGATCTCTCAGATGTGTGTCTGCCTGGTATGTGTTTGTCAATGTGTATATGAAGGTATGTCACACTATGTATTGTCCATAGACAACCAATACATCCCCCATTACCATACTGTACAGGCCTGGGGATGTTCTTCACATAATGTAACCTGGAACACACCTCATCCTAAAAGCTGTGTGGTTTTTGCAGTTAAGGCCACACACATCAGTAGCACTACATACCTAGGTAGGGGTCTAGTCCCAGTATTGCCAAGTAAGAGTGTATGTATATGTGAAGGAATCTACTTCCATTTGCAGAATATGCATGTCCCAGGAGGTCATCTTTCTGAGAACTGCCTGGCATATGCTAACATTTTAAAGGTATCATCCTGTGGAAATACATTCCATCACAACTAGTAGATGTGTAAATGACCTCTTCCCCACTGTATAGATGTTCAGTGATATTGGGGATGGTTTATTTAGCTGGGTGTGGCTGTTGTGGACACAGCTACCATCATTGCAGTTACTGTTGAGTGTATCCCCCGCTTAGCTGGGCATAATACTGTACAGTTCATAATAACAGGTTAAGTAGTTGTCTATCACACTCTCTGCAGTTCTACAGCACCTCTCACCCTCCAAAGGGTAGGGCTGTGCCACCCACACTAGCACACCTATGTTTACTGAGTTGAGGATTGCACTACATTGGGGAAGGAGACATGCACCCTGCCAGTACCATCTTCAATGACATTAAACTAGTGAACTGCTTATTTCTCAATGTGTTGTCGCTATTCTGGCTTGGTGGAATTACATAGGCTACAATGTGTTCCTTGCACAGGTACATACATCTATGTGTACAGTATTCTCTGTGTATTGCATCAACACCAAAGCCTCTGTGTGTGTTATACACAAACATGTGGTGTGTACCACCCAGTACACTTACCATTGTCCACTATAGAAGGGCTGCTGACAGCAGCCACCATGCACTCACCTGTATACACCACCCCCAGACCTATCAGCCATGTGGCACATGCAGTAACTGTTATACAGACCTGTGACATGTGTTTACCTGTACCCAGAATATGGCACAGCTAAGGTGTCACCAAAGTGCCATACCCCTTGGAGGATACAACAGTAGACCATCCTCCTGCTGATACATGGGCACCTACAACACAAACAGATTGCATTATGGAGACCACAATCACTCACTGTTAATAACAGCTATAATGCATCATGGCTGGACAGCTAGACTTCCTGACATGTAAGCATTACACTTTACTGCTGACATGTTACACAGCATTACATTGGTGCACCTCAATACAGTCACAGTGTGCATCAGAACCATATTCGCCTGTCCCTGCATCAATGTTATGGATGACAGGAATGTGGCACATGTATCATCATGTGCACAGGGTGTGTTGTTGGTTTGCCAGAGACCTAGACTGAGCCATAGGTTTGACACCAATGTTTGTGTGTGAGGGGGTTTAATTATTGATATGGCCATGGTGATGTGGTGTGCATAGGTATGGGGTTGCCCTAGCTGTGTTTGTATTCTGTGTGTGTATGCATGCACACAGTTCTGCCATGTGGCTGCCCTATACAGGTGTTTGTTGGACAGCTGCAGACCATACCTGGCAGGGTGTGCAGTTCCCCATCTCTGGCCATGGACATGAGAACTGTGCCTGCCAGGGGTTCCACAGGCATGACCAGGTACAAGCCACGGTATGGTACTCTCCCCTGATAATGACATGTGTCTGCTGGATCCAGGCCTCTCCTGGGACTGGCCAGAGCCATGGGCCCATGGCCTGTTGTGGTGTGGTGTGGTGTAGACAGCGCCCCCACTGCAGTGCTGTGGCTAGTACTGCCACTATGGGAGCGGCTTGGTGTTCTTGCATGTCCACATCAACCTCCAGCTGTTGGCATTGCTGGCCTACGTTCATGTGGCCGTTGCACCACTCCCACCATATGCATGAGCATAGACATTCCATTGTCGAGGATTCCCACCATCTCACCCAACTGTCTATCCATGACCTCTGAAAAATAAAAGAGGGCACCTGCAAGATCATGGATGTTGTCAGTAACAGCTGAATGAGTAGCCCTCTGCAGCCTCAGAGCCCGTCTGGTGTGCCATTCCATATGTGCCTGTGCCTCCATGACAGCCTGAAACATGCATCTGGTTGTACCAGATGTGGCACTTCTGGCAGGGGGACGTTGACAAGCAGCCCTCCAACAAGCACCCCTGCAGATCTGCCTATGTGGTACCCCACCAGACATCCATGTCCAGACACACATGCCATAGATACCACACTGTCCTGTCCCATGCCACCAATTGGCAACTGTCCCACTGCTATGGCTACTGGTGATGAGATATGTATAGGCATTGTGACTGTGTGCGGGGATGGGGTGGTGGATACCAGTGGTATGTCAAACAATGGTGCAGCTTCAGACCCTGACAACTCCACCTGTGCCTCAACACACCTATCATCATTTTCAGTGTCTGTATGGACACCAACATAAGATTGCCTGCAGGAGGGACCCTGACCCACCTTGCCACCTGTGAGGGGAAAACAAGAAATGCACTTTAAGACCTGTACATCATTGCTTAACAATACACACACACACACACACACACACACACACACACACACACACACACACACACACACACGCACACACACACACACACACACACACACACACACACACACACACACACACACACACACACACACTGACGTTCCACCACACTACTTACCTGTCCCTGAGTTTACAGATGGTCCCTAGTTTATTCTCTTAAGTTCTCCATCCTGCATCAGTCTTGAATAATTACTGTCAATAATACCAATCATTAACGTATTGTCTAGAAAAGTGATCACAAAACATGACTTGTTACTTCATTACCTCTTTGACTTGATTGGAGTCTTTTTTTCAAAGATTCTCTGATGTCATCCAGTGTTCACCCTGGGTTTATCCAGACATCTTGAGCATGGCCCCCGTATGTTATGCGCTACTACAGTCACTCAATAATGTCACACACTGGAGTGTCATACGTAACTATTGTTCAGCAGATGCAAGATCTGCTGCTCTATTAATTTTTTTATGCGGACTACAGTAATATTTGAAAACACTTTCTGGTGTTGTCTAGTAATTCCCCAATGCATCTGTAGTACTGCATACATCGGTATTCTTTCACCTTTCTGCTGATTGCAATTAAAACAGTATCCTGGGTGTCTAGTTTTCCCTCCCAATCCATGTTTCATGCTACAGATGTTATTATACTACCAGCTGTCCTGAAATTACATGTCAGAAAAGTATTCCTGGTGTCTCATGTGTCTGTCCATGTCCATGTACTGCACAATTTCAAAGGGAAGTTGAGAGGTATGAACAACCCTACACTCACACATGTGCATACATGGACACACACATACACACACACACACACACACACACACACACACACACACACACACACACACACACACACACACACACACACTTACAGGTGAAGTTGCACAAAGAAATTACACACAGACCTCCCATTAACCATCTGTCAACATGCATGACACATGTCAATCAACAGCATGCACTGCAGCTATATTCAATCCCTGCTAGCAACATTATACATTTCTGTGATGCATGGGTTGTGTTAGTAGATGATGCCCCTTCCCCTTGAACACACTGCACCCATGTACACAGTATTGCTGTTCACCTGTTCAGCACCCTGGCATGTACTGTGCACCATACCTCACAGGTGTGCACACCATTGCTGAATGTGTATATGTGTGTCAATTATGTTTGCTTTGCTGCTCATAGCCCCTATGTGTTTGTCCAACACATACCTGGGATGATATGTGGACAGATGTCATTTGTGAATGCCTGATGTCTGATTTACAGATCTCATCATCGGTGCATGTATGGCCAATAAAATACAATTATACTGACAACCTTCAAACCTTACCATGGCTATGGGGAGTGTACACACCCTTATTAATATGATGCCCTCTTCCTTGATAGGCCATGGGACCACATTACTGCATATGTTAACATTACACAAACCTGATATGTGACACATGACCTGTGCAATCAAATGCAGTGTCAAACAAATGTGTTAGTTCTGCAGATGCTGACTGAGATGCATACAATTTGTGGGTGCATATGTGTGCATGCCCTTATCATGATGGTTTGTTGCACCTACTGTTATGTGTACTACAACAGTCACTATTCCTGGCAGGGGTATACTAGCATGGGCCATCTGCATTTGCCAGTATTTGGTCAGTCTGCCCAAAAAATGTCCCCAACTCTGCATGATTGCAAGGTTAACTCATGCACATCCCTTGGAGGTCACACCGTGCCGATACTATTGCTGTGGAGTCAGGGTTATGTCTGCCACAGTTCCTGACCTTGACTGTGTGCAGATACAGCCATGCATAGTGTCCTTTGGATCTCTGCTTCAGTGCACTGATGTATCATGTTGATACCCCCTCCCCACACTCAGCCTTTTTGCAGATGCTTGACAACTATTTCCTACACATGTGTCATTTTGCAATGTCCCAAACACTGAACACCATGTGTACCAGCCTAGTCCCTGCTAATGAATGGCAAACATACAGGTGTACACTGGCACCGGCAAGGTACAGATGGGGATGGTGGGCTTGAGGTGGAGTGAGGTTTTTGGTTGTGCAGCACATGTATCTTAATTGATACTAACTGTAGGTGTCCAACGTGGTCTTGGTACACCATTACACATTGCAACGCATGTCTTTTGGGGACCTTTGCTGTTATGCATACACTACCAATAGAGAGGCCTGGCTGATGCTTCCTGTGGCACAACTGTCCCATCTGATTACCCTAACCCATGAGCCACACGTATGCAGAGTCCAGGCAATTTTTGACATGGGTACTGCACATCCAGTACTTGCTAGACATTCCTGCAACTCCCTCAGTGTTGTGAAATGTTACTAGGCAGCCTGCATGACCAGTTTGCAACATGTGTTGTCATCTGTCTTGGATGGCTATCTGTTTATTTTCTACATTAATCCTGTTCCAAACATTCTCACCACATACCTGACTGCCTGCACTGTTTGCCATGGTATATGCAATGGTGAGGTATGGCTACATGTCTAACTCTTGGGTGCTGCCTGTTGGGTATGGGATCCATTCTATGGCATGTAAGATGTGTGCAAGCCACAGCTGCTTCTGTTGCAGGTAAGTGGGCACATTTGATGGTCAAATGTCTTGGACAGCAGACCATTTATTGGTGTGACATTGGGGAACTGTACTTGCTGGAAGGTCCATACTCATGAAGAATGCATGCTGTCGGTACTTCAAAAGCTGCTTCCAAAATATGTTATCTGGAGTGTATGCACACATATGCTTTCAGTGTTTGCGAAGGTATGTCTTCCCCATATTTGCTGTCCTAACATAGGATTCCATATTACACATTCATTGCTCATGTTAGGACCACATTGCAGGTTGTAAGGGTTCTGAAGTGCAGTATTGTGATATGCCATAGTGTAGATCTGTAACAGTTGCTATTGTAATAGTGGTATACACACAGTTGTAGCACTGTATAAGGGTGATGTTTCAGACATGTCCCTACTGTAGGCCATTTGTCCCACCA
Organism: Protopterus annectens; assembly: GCF_019279795.1. Taxonomy (NCBI): domain Eukaryota; kingdom Metazoa; phylum Chordata; order Ceratodontiformes; family Protopteridae; genus Protopterus; species Protopterus annectens. The sequence continues at coordinate 1,955,127,590 of NC_056741.1, read as the reverse complement.
TTATGTTCATCTCTGTGCACACATCTTGCAATGACAGGATGTTAGCTATATTGCAGGAGTTTTACATACCCTTCAGATACACCATCATGGTGACCACTGTGAATCAATGCAGTTAACAGCAGCAATACGTGAACATGTACAGCATGCATTATGGGTAGGTGTTCATAGGTTCATAGGTAGGTATTGGCTATTTACCCGAGGGCATTTATAAGCCTAGCCAGAGTTTGTCGGCTTTCACCACCCCATTGATTAATTAACTGCTGCCCCATTGATTAATTAACTGATCCTCTGTCAAGCAGAGCCAATGAAGTGATCCCAGGGGTGTATTTTCTGTTACCCATCCACTTGTCAAGGTTTATCTTGAAGAGTGTTAATGAGGGGCTCTGCCTGATGTAATTTGGAATTTTGTTCCAAAGTATGGGTAGTCTCTATGAGAGGACTCTATCCCTCCAGCATGTTCTATTTATTGTTGTGGTGAAGTTTAGCTCACTCTTAAGGTGGAGCATGTCCATCAATTCTGAGCTGGACACGGCTTTGTAAGTCAGGCAGAGATCGCCTCTAAGTAAGCGATATGCCACTGAGTACAGCCGGAGTTTTTTCAGTCGGGCTGCATAGGACATATGTTTGAGGCTAGTAATCCTCTTGGTGAGGTACTTTTGTGGTCTTTCCAGCTGTTGGAAGTGTCTTGTGAGGTACATCCCAAATGGGGCATTGTACTCGATGATGGGTCTAATGAGTGACGAGTAGAGGGAATCTATAATCTCTTTATTTCTAGATGTGAACCCTTTAGTAATTAGATGGGCCACATAGAAGGATTTCCTAACTACTTTAGCAATATGATTGTCAAAGGAGAGATTACTATCTACCTGGGTCCCCAGAGCTCTTATTACCTCTTTTGTATTAAGGGGGCTGCCATGCCACCTATGTGGTAATTCGTGGGTGTTTTGTTTTTCCCAAATGGGATGACTATGCATTTTTTTGGAATTTAGCTTGAGGCCATGACTTTGACACCACGTGTTCGTCCCAGTAAGGCCCTTTTGGAGGATGCCCATGTCAGCCAAAGAGTCAGTTATGGCTCCCAGTTTGCAGTCATCAACACACTTGGTTAGCCATAGTCCTCGTGTGTTTGCCTGTACTTCTGAGAAGTATATGCTGAACAGTAGGGGTCCCTGGACCAAGCCTTGTAGGACACCACTTGTGACTGGTTTAGAGTCGGACCTGGAGCCCACTATTCTTACTGTGTGAGTTCTGTCTGTAAGCCAGTTGGCAACCCATCTCATGATGTAGGGGTTTATGTTCAAGCTGGTGAGTTTTTTTGTAATACCCAAGTGGGGAATGGTATCGAAAGCCTTGGTGAGGTCAAGGTAGGCTGTGTGAACCACCTTTCCTGCATCTATGGCCTTGGTGACTGTCTTGAAGAAGTCAACCAGGTTTATTAGGCATGATCTGCCCCTAACAAAGCAGAACTGGGTCGGGTCAAGTGTTTGGAGGTTCCCAATGTCTTTGATAATGAGTTCCATGATGATGCGCTCCATAGCCTTGCAGACCAGGCTAGTCAGGCTAATGGGGCGATAGTTACCAGGGTCAGTTGTGACCCCTCCTTTGTGGAGAGGAATAACCATTGCTGTGCATCATTCTATGGGCACGTAGCCTGTGGAGAGGCTGAGGTTTAACAGTATATTTAGCTGGGGGGGGTTAGTTCATTCTGTAGCTTGTGCAAGACTCTGCCTGGGACACCATCTGTTCCCACTGATGCTGTGTTTTTGGCTTTTGAAAGGGCTACTTTCACCTGTGCATCTGTGATTTTTGGGACACTACACTTTTCCGGTATTGTTGTGGACCCTTTTGGAGGTGAGAGGGGGGGTGAAGTTTGCACTGAATCTATCTGCCAAGATATTGGCAATATTAGTAGGTTCAGTATATTTTGTGCTATTTTGCACTAGTTCAGTGCATATCTGCAAGTTGCCACATAGATTCTTAACATAGCTAAAGAATTTTGAATCCTTGGCTATTTTTCTTTTGAAGTTTGCCTTGGCTGATTTCATGAGGGACATTAGTTTCTTATTGATACTGATCAGGGATGACTTTCCTTCTTGGGATTTGCTTTTTTTCTGAACTAGTTTCCTCATTCTATTGTATAGCCTGTTTATTGCAGGGGTCCAACAAACTGGTTTCCTTCTCTTAGGGGAGTGAGTCTTGGTTTTGCTAGGGATGGCATGATCCATGCATCCTTGTAGGTGCTCATAGAGTGCATTTGTACAGGTTTCTGCATCTTGGGCAGCATTATCCTTTAGCATGGGGGCTGTGAAACTTACCACCTCTGTCTTAAGTAAGGTGAAGTTTGCTTTAGAAAAGTTTTTTACTGTGGTTTCCTTAGTTGGGGGTGGTGGTGGGGTGTGACATCCAAAGTGATCAGTTTATGGTCTGATCTAACCAGTGACGGGTTGACCTCCGGTGTGGAACACCTGTCGCCCATGTTGGTGATGACCAGGTCCAATATGTTTTCACCTCTGGTAGGGGAGTTTACCAGCTGATCCAGGGCATTTGAGTTGATGAATTCCAGGAAGTGCTGGGCCTGGGAATTTGTACTCCAGTAGTTTTCCCAGTGAATGGTAGGGTAATTGAAATCGCCCAATATCAGGGTGTTTGGTAGGACCTTCATGTTTTCCAGTGTCTCCAGAAAGGTGGAGCATTGGTCCTGGGTCATGGAGGGTGATCTGTGGCAGGCCACAATTTGCAATGCAGATTTGCCCGATGTTAGTTGCACATGGATGATCTCAGGGGTATCATAGGTTCATAGGTTCATACTAGGCTATCTGCTATCTGCCCTAGGGCATTTATAAGCCTAGCCAGAGTGTGTTTGGCTTTTGCCACACATTTTAAATTAATTTTGCTATGCCCTTTTTCTAGGTTAGTATACTGTGCCTCTGTCTAACAGTGACACAGAAGTGATACCCGGGGTAAATCTACGATCTCCCATCCACTCATCAAGATTCCTCTTGAAGAGAGTCAATGAGGGACTCTGCCTAACCTGGACTGGGATTTTATTCCAGAGTGAAGGGAGCCCCTGGGTTATGAATCTGTCCCTCCAGCATGTCCTATTTATTTCAGTGCTGAGGTTCAAGTCTCTCAAGCGCGTAGCTCGATGGGATTTGGATTTTCTAAGGTGCAGCATGTCCATTAATTCTGGGTTGGACATGGCTTTATACATCAGGCACAGATCGCCTCTGAGCAGGCGGTATGCCACTTAGTAGAGCTGGAGTTTCTTTAACTGGGCAGCATATGGCATCTGTTTCAGCCCTTTGATCCTCTTGGTGAGGTACTTTTGGGGTCTTTCCAGTTGCTGCAGGTGTCTGGTAAGGTACATCCCAAAAGGGGCATTGTACTCAATTATGGGCCTGATGAGGGATGAGTAAAGAGGCATGATGACCTCCCCTGATCTAGATGTGAATCCCTTCATGATTAGTTGGGCTATATAAAATGTTTTTCTAACCACTTTGGCCACGTAGTTTTCATGCTGTGCCACTAACCTGGAGGTGTAGGTATCCTTGATGAATATGGATACACCCCTTCCTTTTGTGTTTCAGTCTATGTTCTATGGCTGAAACGTGTGTTATGCGTTGTAGCTCAGTAGTGCTGGGGTGGTCACTGGAGCCTTGAACCAGGATTCAGTTGCTGCACAGATGCCGACGTTCTCCATACTGAGGAGTGTTTTGAGCGCGTGCATTTTGAGATTTAAACTCCTGGCATTGAGTAGCATAACCCTCAGTTTTTTGCTAATTGTGCTGTTTACGGAAGTGTGTTTGACTTTTGAGCCTTGCCTAAAAAAGGCACTACGGGGGCAGCTAGAGCCTTGGCCAGTATCCGAAAGCCTAGGGGTGACAGGTGCAAGCTGTCTCTTGTGAAGCAACATGGCTTGTCGAGCATTTCATTCCAGGCTGACAGACACTGGATCCCCTTTGAATGACACCAGAAGCTTAGCCAATTGTTGAAATTGATCATTTTTTTCTTTATACTGAGGTATCATTCTTGGTGAGGGCAGGATGCTACTCAGGGTCAAGGTCATACCAGCCATGATCAGAGAGCTCTTCCATGTCTCTTTTCATGTAGTCCCGGGAGGTACATCTCAGGTCATTCACACCAACATGATCAATGACAGAGTCATATTTGTACTTGTTCTGGAGTGACCTGAATGCTTGTGTTATGTGGTGGATTCTGGCTCCCGACAGGCAGATAACAGTAACTTTCTGCTTGTCCAGCCTAGTGAGTGGGACGTCAGTGTGCCTGACTATAGAGTCACCTATTACTAATGTGTTAGGTATGTTATTTTGCCTTAAGGGCTGTGATTGTGCGGCACACTGATTTTGTGTTTCATGTGTTGTCTGGTTTGTGACAGAAGGTGCAGGTTGTTTGGATGTCTGCTTTGGAGGTCTCTGATGCTTTTGCAGGTTTTTATTTCAAGCCTCCAAGTATGATTTTGTGTATTTATGTGTTATTTTTTTGCCAGTGCTGTTTTAGTAGGTCTGTGTGCGGCTGGAGGTGTGCTGCAAGTGTTAAACTTCTCCTCTTGACTGTCTGTTCCAGTCTTGGGTGGAGACAGCTTAGCTACCAGTTTGGCTGTATAATTCCATCTCTTGCATATGTTAGTGTTTTGTGGTAGGGGAGAAGGTTGTCTGTGTACATGAGGCAGTTGTAACATTGCCTCAGGATACCCAGATTCACCAGCTGGACTGGAGAATGCATCTGAAGTTGCCCTTTGGTCATGCCTGAATAGTAGGGTGAGCTGCTTATTCGCTTGGTTGGTGAGGGGTGAATAAAGAGCTTTGGCCTGCTGGGCAATCAATGTCAGGGTATATTAGTGCTTGCTATTAGGTCTGTGCAAGTGCTGGGCTGTAAGATGCTTTTTGAGTGCTTAGGTTGAGAGTTAGACTAGTTTCAAGGGAAAAACTGAAGCGGAGACTTAGTGGAGCCAGAAATAATTTAACAGTAGCTAACCGGCACTGCCTGGTGCGCAAAACCATGCAAACGTGGTTTTTATAGTAGGGAAATTAAAGACAGAAATTAGCCCAAAATGTCCAATAAACTACTAACTTCTGGGCTGGAACCTCACCTCTAGGGACAGATAAGATGCTCAAATCTCCCCTCTTTCACAGGTGAACAGAGAAACTTACTTCTATCCAAGTAAGGTATGGGCAACTCAGAATTCTGAATTCAGCACTAGCCTGAAAACTGGACTATACTAGCACAGAAAGGCGGGAAACAAGGAATTTTTTTTTTTTTTTTTTTTGAAAAGATAAGGCAAAACCAGTAAAAAATAGACTTAAAACAGCTTTAAACACCTACAAATGATCAGAAAAGGCTATCACACTTTAATGTGTAGCCTACAACAGTTAAACAAATTATTTAAACAAAAAACAACTTTTTAAAAATGCAGGCAGTCAAATAAGTACAATATGTGAAAAAAAACAAGCTTTTAAATCACAATAAACTCTGGAAAATCTGCGTTTAGGTGGAAAACTGTTTAGTACAGCAAGAAAGTACAGAAAACTGATACTTAATCACTCCAAAGTCTCTCTTCTAAGCTAGAAGGCTTGTATCAGTTTAAGGCTTTCTGGTGCTACCCAGTAGGTTAGTTACAGGAAAGATGGGAAACAAGAGCAGATGTGGTCTTTTAAACCAGAAAGTTAAAAGAGAGAGACAAACTTTCCAAATGGTTAATAAACTACATTTTCTGTGCCAAGAACCTCTCTTCTCATGGTAGACAGGCTACCTAGTGCTTACCACTTCCACTGATAAGCTAGAAGGCTTTCCTTCAACACAGAAAGGCTTGCGAGGCTCAGAAGCTTACCAACAGTCCTGGATACAGCAACTCTGTATCTGGACTAGGCTAGTTACAGAAAAGGTGGGAAATAAGCGCAAGTGTGGCTTTTAAACCAGAACGTTGAAAGAGATGGGAAAAAACTGCCCAAACGGCCAATAGCAACAATTTCTGGACCAGGAACCACTCCTCTTGTGGTAGATAGGCTACCTAATGCTTACCACTCCCACTGATAAGCTAGAAGGCTTCCCTCTAACACAGAAAGGCTTGGGGGGGCTCAGAAGCTTACAAACAGTCCTGGATACAGCAGATCTGTACCTGGACTAGACTAGTTACAGGAAAGGTGGGGAATCAGTACAAATGTAGGCTTTTAAGCCAACAAGTTGAAAGAGATGGAAAACTGCCTAACTGACCAAATAAACTACAATTTCTGGGCCAAAACTCACTCTTCCATTGGAGGATAGGCTACCTAGTGCTTACCACTCCCACTGATAAGCTAGAAGGCTTCTTTCCAACACAGAAAGACCTTGGGGGCTCAGAAGCTTACTAACAATCCTGGATACAGCAACTCTGTAACCGGTCTAGGCTAGTTATAGGAAAGGCGGGAAACAGGCACAAGTGCGGCTTTCAAGCTAGAAAGTTGAAAGAGATGGAAAAAAACTGCTCAAACAGCCAATAGCTACAATGTTTGGGCCAGGGACCACTCCTCTTATGGTAGATAGGCTATCTGATGCTTACCAGGCCAGAAACTACTCCTCCTGTGGTAGATAGCTTACCTAGTGCTTACCACTCTCACTGATAAGCTAGAAGGCTTCTCACCAACACAGAAAGGCTTGGGGGGCTCAGAGGTTTACCAACAGTCCTGGATACAGCAAGTCTGTATCTGGACTTGACTAGTTACAGGAACGGCAGGAAACAAGCTTAGAATTTTTTTTTGTGTTAAATGTATGCATGGAATATACCATAGTCATAACATGACCGGTATATTGGCAAACCTGAACAAACACCATACTCACCAGCTACAGGCTGCTGCCCAGGAGGTATACTAGAGGGACCTACATAATTGTGTGAGAGATATGATGTCAGTAGCCACACCTGTGCTACTGGTACTGGGTGGGTGCAGCATTACAGTAGATCAACAGTACAAACCCGCAATACTACAGATTATGCACATCTGTTTATTACTACAACACAGCAACAGACTATATATATTTCATCACTTGGCACCACAGGACCCGGAAGCACGTAAACAAAGGCTTACAAAATAAGCAGATGAAGAAATCAAACAGCTGCTAGGTCTCCAAAAAGATCCTTTAATGTAACCAGGCAAAGTAAAAATCCACAATATCTTCCACATTTTCAGTAGTGTTGTTGTTGCTTCTTCCTTTTATAATTGGGAGGGGGTAGGCTCTACCTTCCTTGTATTCAATTAGGTCCCTCTCTAATTTCCTAATTTTTTGATTAAGTACCCTAAAACAATGCTGGTCTACATCACTAAACAACTTGTCATAGTCCCTCTTAACTGAGCTAAAAGTTTCATCTTTTAACATAGTTGCGTTGAGCTCATCTAAATATTTTAACAAAACAGTCATTTTTTTCTCATAGTCCATGACCATGCATTTTAACATGTCTAAACCTGCTTTGTTGAAAATTTCACAAAGTTGGTCATATAAATCAGAACCATATTGTACATTGTTAGGGAACTTAAAAAACCTCAAGCCCTTAGGAATTCTCTGTACATTGACACACTCATTTAAATAATCAACCTCCATCTGTTTTTTCTTGTAAGAATACAGTTTGTCTTTAAAATCAAAAAAGACATTATCAAGATTTTTATAATTATCATGAAGCACAGTACCTTTTCTGAAATTAAACTGTTGTTTTGTCCAAGATTTGAAGTCAAAGGACTTCCTCTGCTCATTTGACACAGGAGCAGTCTGGTTGTTTGATTTAACATGGTCAAAACAATTAGAATTCGAATTACTGTGATTGCCCCCTCTCTCAGCGTTCCTTGTAGCATTTCCAGACCCAACCATTTCAGCAAGTGTTCTGGGGGGATTGTTGAATTGTTGTTCAATAAAGCAGGTTTAGACATGTTAAAATGCATGGTCATGGACTATGAGAAAAAAATGACTGTTTTGTTAAAAGATTTAGATGAGCTCAACACAAATATGTTAAAAGATGAAACTTTTAGCTCAGTTAAGAGGGACTATGACAAGTTGTTTAGTGATGTAGACCAGCATTGTTTTAGGGTACTTAATCGAAAAATTAGGAAATTAGAGAGGGACCTAATTGAATACAAGGAAGGTAGAGCCTACCCCATCCCAATTATAAAAGAAAGAAGCAACAACACTACTGAAAATGTGGAAGATATTGTGGATTTTTACTTTGCCTGGTTACTTTAAAGGATCTTTTTGGAGACCTAGCAGCTGTTTGATTTCT
>NC_056741.1:1955099330-1955114330 GCF_019279795.1 Protopterus annectens | reverse complement strand
GTGTGTATATGCATCATTGGAATGTTTATTGCTTCCATATCTGTGGTAGCCAGACTGTACTGCATGATATGTTATTGATATCATCCTGACATCGTATACATGGGATGAATTACTATTAATTTCTTGTGGCTATGTTGTGTAGGGTCCTGGGTATGGGACTTGCAAGTGTTGGTATTTTATTGGAAGGCAGATCTGTTTGGCTGTGCGGGAGGGGTGATATCAATAATTACAAGGCATACTTAGATTGGGCCCCCTCATCCCCATTAATGGTGCCTTTAGTCATATATGTATTTGTTGTGTTCTCATATCTATCTATCTATATATATATATATATATATATATATATATATATATATATATATATATATATGTATATACATATATATCTGTTTACATATATATTGCTATCTCTCTCTCTCTCTCTCTGTATATATATATATATATATATATATATATATATAGAGAGAGAGAGAGAGAGAGAGAGAGAGACATATATGTCTACATATATATCTATAGATGTGTATATATATATATATATATATATATATATATATATATATATATATGTGTGTGTGTGTGTGTGTATATATATATTTGTGTGTGTAAGCATATATATATATATATATATATATATATATATATATATACATTTATACACACACACACACACACACACACACACACACACACACACACACACACACATGCATCTTCTTATATAAATACATGTCCTGTACTGTTGAATGACTGTTCTGGATGATATGTTTGTGAAAACATCAGAATTATGTATATCTGATATAGCTTAGTGGTAAATCACTTTGGCTATGGTGTGCAAAGTCCCGGGTACAAGACTTGCCCAGGGTGTTTATTTTGTTGCTGGGCAGAACAAGAGCCATTGGATACAGAGTGTTTAAGGCACTTTTAAGTAGTTGTCTGTGCTGGTTTACGCAACAGTAAGCAATGCTAACTTCTGGTTACAGTTTCTTATACTCAGTTAGCTTCTAAATTGCTTAACCTGTGTAGGCATTGCTTATCCCTGCACAAAGAGGCTTAAACCCATGCACTGCTGCTTAAAAGTGCTTATTCCCACTTTCCCCACACTAATTTCTTTAAAAGAAAAGAAAAAAGGTTGATAGAAAAGTGGTGAAAAAGGGGCACAAAGAGGGAAAGACAGTAGGGAAAATAGCTAGGGATGTGCAGGATAGATGTAGGGAAGGTCCATAGCTGCCCATTTCTTCTACAGCAACAGCTTTGCATACACACAAATTTGGAGGTAGATTTGGACACTCATACCCCTGACAGAGGGGTGAGGACAACAATAATATGTTGTAAAGCCAGTTAGACCAGATTACATGTGTCCAGTGGACACGTGTGAAATGGACAGCTATGTATGGGGCGAGATTTTTTTTTTTTTTTGGGAACAGGTTGCCCTTTTTTTTTTAAGGTGAGAGAGTGGGATGTTGGGGAGGGATAGTAGGTATATTTAGGGACACATGTGAGGGTAAGCACCTGGGATGTGGAGGGCTGTATGGAAGTCAGAAGCCCATGACACCCAAATGAAAACAGTTGGACTGAGGTCTCCACCCATGGGCAGTCACCACTGCACCTTCATGGCCCCGAAGTTGGCTGTGCTGGGGGCTGGGTAGGAGGGGCAAGCTGACCCTCTAGATGCACCATGCGGCCCTCAAGCTGGTGTAGCTGATCTCTGAACTCCCTGTGGAGCTCACTACACATCAGACCCTGGACCTAATGACGGGGGGCAAGCCCCATCCCTGAAGCAGTTCCACCCAAAAGTGGTGCAGGACCAGTGGACAAGGAGGTCCTGGGGTGGGCCCCAGACATGCTGGTGCCCAGTGCCACGGCCAGAGGAGGTGGCAGAGGTGGGTCCCCTGGGACCGGCCTTCCTGAACGTGCTATGGTGTTTCAATTTTAAAAGATATGTGGGTTAGTAATAGTCAACACATTCCAGGATTAGGTATAACAGTATGCATAGATATTCCTATTAACCCAAAAACATCAGATATGGAACAGTTGCATAGCAGACAGAACACGTGCATATATGGAACCACAGTGGCCATTACACTAGCATGCAGGTACATTGATGGCAGCATGACACCAATGTGGGAGTATTTCAACATGGCACATGCATAGAAGCCATTTTCAATATTTATCAAACAATAGGACATATGTCCCAACAGTCGATTTAATTGTACACATACCCATTGAGTTGTGTATTTAGATTGTTGTTGCAAATATGGTGGGGGAGAGAGAAAGATGTCAATTAAGTTGTATATCCCTGTAGTTCTTAATACTTTCTTAGTACTGTAATCTGTACCTTACATGTATTATTACACAACTGGACAGCGGTATGTTTGTAGACAACTATATGCAAGAACTGTGTTTTACCTGCAGTATACACCTCTTACCTGGTATACCCGTGGAAGTATTATTTGTTAACACTACCTGACTGTTTCTATGCATATTTCCAGATTCCATGTTGATGTTATTGCACACACTCTGGGCAAGTCTTGACAACATGCAGGTGAAACTGGGACATATTTTGGCTATCGCACTCATAAACCTTTGGTGAGTTGCTACAATGACAGGTTTGTTTTCATGTACATTTTCTGAATATTTGCAGGTCTGACAGTCAGTTATATGTCATTAAATGCTGCCTAAATGTCAGAGATCATCACACTGATTTGCCAGGGGGACAGGGTAACAGGCAGCAGATATGGGCCAATTATCTGGACATTCTAGACAAATCTATAGAGTTGAGTGGTATGATTCTGCATACAGCTTACTACCACTCCCAGGATTCAAACCATGGCTGTTTGTGCTAAAAATACAACACTTTACGTCTCATTTGAGTGTGCTATTTGGAGTATGTTGTGCATCTTTTCACTGTTTTCTGTATACATCTCTCTCAGTTGTAAAATATGACCTTGTGATTACAACAGTCATATACTGACATTCCTACACATTTTATTTATGTAGCACAGTGTGGGTAACAGTGCTTAATACAACAGTATTATTAAGAGAATGCAACACTACATTACCATATGATACCAGAGTAAACACAAGCAGTCTAGGAGTTAAGGAGTTAGACCTTTATTGCCAGGCTGTTACCCTTTTATTTACATGCAACCTATATGAGACTCTTCCTGCCATATTCTCTGGTTTATTCAGTACATCCCATGCATGATGCAGATTTTATACTGGAAATTACCTTTCTACTACTTTTAGATTTATTTCTTATGACAGTACATGCAAGATTATTACTAACCTGCCTCACGACACAGCCTCTGCAGCCTACAGGCATGGGCTTCCTGGTTCATAGCCCACTCTGCTGCCACTGTCAAAAACATAAAAGGAATATTTAGCCATACCTATCCACAATATACATGAGCTGGCAATTATTAAACAGGTAGTAGAATGAAATTTACACACGACTGGGACATCACCCATCTGACTAGCTTCTTGGATCCACTGATCCCAGAGCTCCCTCTTCCTCTATTTCAGGTCGGCATAGTGATGCCTGACCTGCTCACCAGTTCGAGGGATGCCAGTGGCACTGGTGAGGTCATGAGTGAGATGGTCTCAGGCTTCTGCTTTATATTGGGAACCCTGGTACTGGCCCTGCAGCTATCTCTCTTTATGGTCTTTAATGAGGAGTCCTGCCATAAATTTTGGACTCCTGGATGACCCAGCACTGCGCTTGGAAGCACGATCCTTCTCCAACACCGGCCATAGTGCCTACAAGAGGAAGGGGCAACCAGTTATGAAATTTATTCCCACCTGTGGGGTTTAAATAGGGCAGATTTCCTGCACTTTGCCATGATTGGATGGTTTTGAAAATGCTAAGCTATGGACAAACCTGCTTACCTAAGGCTGGCATTGCTTAAATGGGCATACCAATGGGCAAATCTATTTAGCTGGGCTACGCATTGCTTACACCTAGTAGGCAGAGGTGTGCAATGCTTAGCATTGCTTATTTTTAAATTTGCACACTATTTGCTGTTTGGCATTGATTTATCATTCATTACATGTTATATATTTGTTTGGTATCTGTGATTCATCTGTGCGTACACTGTATGGGGTACTTGTGTTTATTGGAAGATTTTACCACTTTATTACAATAACACCTCACATCTGGACTTAATACAGTACTCCAGTTCACACACACATATATATATATATATATATATATATATATATGTTATGTGGTAGGTTATACAACATAAACTGTTTATAGATTCCCTTAACATGTAAATTGTGATTTTGCTATATTGAGGATCTGTTTGGGTATACCTCAATTTTATCTGCAGCTGTGATGACATACTGGTTAACTGCTGTGACTATAGCATACAGGGTTCTGGGTTCAAGACCTGAAAGGACTGATTATTTTGTTGCTGGGCAGAACAGGGGCTGTTAGATTCAGAGCGATTAAGGCACTTTTAAGCAGGTGTAAGTGGGTTTGCACAATTGTAAGCAATGCTAACTTCCGGTTGAATATGCTTCCAGAGAGTTAGCTTCAAAATTGCTTAACCTGTGTGCGTATTACTTACCCCTGCACAAGCCTGCTTACTACTGCTTAAAAGTGCGTATTCCTGTTTATCCCTCACTAATTTAGAAAGAAATGAAATATGGTTCTTGGGGAAGTGGTAGATTTGGACACTCTATGGATTTATCATTCATTACACATTATAATTTTATTTAGTATCCCTGATTCATGTGTATGTATACTGTATGGGGTACTTGTGTTTATCTGTGGATTTTACCACATTATTACAATGACACCTCACATCTGCACTTAATGCAGTACTCCAGTTCACAAATATATGTTATTTAGTAGGTTATACAGCAAAAAAAAAAAAAAACTGTTCATAAATTGCTTTCACATGGAATTTACTGCAGTGAGGATCAAACCGGGAATGACTGCTCACAAAGCGAATACTCTGACCATGACACTATTGCAGCACTGTTTCAATTGACTTTATTTTGATATTTATCTTCTTTTGCTATTTAAGCTGCAGTGTGCGTAGCTAAGCAATGGGCAAACCCATGCACCTAAGGTTAAATGTAATCTTTTTGATAAAAAAATTCTCTACTGTTATTTTCTCTGGGAAGGGACAGATTACACTTATTGCTGTGGATTCCTGCATGCATCTGCACATTTGGCAGACATCCTAGCAACAACCCCATACCTCTCAACCTCTTCATGCAAATTATCTGGACAAAGCTTGACAACACGAAGTCCAACTACAGACATATTTTAAATATTGCTCTTATAAACTTGGAAAAGTTGCTAGTGTAACAGGATTTGTTTTAATATATGTTTTCTGAAACTGAAATGTATGCCATTATTTACCGACTTCAATCCTGAGATCACCCCAATGATTTGCTAGGCCAACTGTATGGGTGACAAATCTGGACATTCTGCAAAGATTTGTACAGTTGGGAGGTATGCAACCTCCTATGAGCATTCTCGCTCATTGTAATAGCTGAATGGCACTTCCTGAGTGCAGGGGCATGTGTATTGTGAGAGCTCTGCTCTCAGACACACCCCCTGCACTCGTCCACCCTCCATGTCCATTTAGGAGCAGAGGCAGTGCACATTCATTACTATGCATGGCATGCTGCCATGCTGCCCTTAAATGGTCATTTCCTTGCAGGAATAAATTATTCCTGCATGGAAGATTAGTGAATCCCGGGGTATGTTTAGTATGAAACTATTAAGGTTAAAACAGGAGTATAAATAAATAAGAGAATTTGTTTACCAGCAAAAGTCACAGTGCATAACCTTCTGGTTATATTTTTTGTGAAGATCATGCTATATATTCCATTGTCATTTTTGCATGCAGAGTACAGAATGTGACATTATTCATGATTTTATGCAGGCAATTCTAACACACAAAACAGGTGCCATTTTAACCATACTTGCTTAATATACTTCAAAAAAAAAAAATAATGCCCACTGTAGTTTTCATGAGAACATCTTTTTCCTTATTTCTGTTCATAAAACTAAAATCACTCAAGTTTCACTTTTGTGGTTATATTGTATCTTGCAATTCCTCAAAAGGAAAACAGAACACTAGATCATTCCCAGGATTCAGCAAATGTCCATGCAAGAATAGCTTAGTCTTGCATGGAAGGGACTATTCCTGTGCAGCACGGCAGCGCACCATCCATATTCATGAAGGCATGCTGCCGTGCTGTAATACAAACATGGTTCTGTGTATGAGCACAGGGTGTGTGTCTGAGAGCAGTGCTCTCACAATACACACATCCCTTGCACTCTATAATTGCTGTACAGCATTGTAAAGGTAGCAAGAGTGTCTGCGGACACCATTACCTCTCAAACTCACATGAATTCCGGACAAAGCCATAAAAAACAAGGGACAAATAGGGACAAATGTGAGATATCGCTCTCACAAAGTTATAAAGTCAATAGAATGACAGGCTTCACATTAGCATGAATATCCCAAAGGGTATGAAGTGTAAAACTCAAATGTCTGTCATTATATACTAATTACAGTCTTTAATGCTTTGCCACTTGTCTGCCAGAAATCCACAATTGTATGAAAAATGGACCAAAAATATAACGCAAAAATCTGGACATTCTGTGAAAATCTGTACAGTTGAGAGGTATGGTGGACACTGCTAGTGTCCATGGAGCATACCTCTCAAATACAAAGCCTGTCATGTCATCACTGTTTGAAAAACACAGCCCCCCACAGATAATGCTGCAGAAATCAATGTGCATACCCCTACATTACAAAAATAAAACACAACACTTCAATTTTTTCAGTCCGCAATAAAGTTTAAGCATAACTGAGCGGGTGTGCACATTGCACAGCTCTGCTCAGCCTAGCTTACACATCACAAGGAGCTAAATAGGAATATACTTCAAAAATAGCAATGTGAAATAGCAAAGTGGTTAGAGCATCAGCTTTGTAAGTAGTTGTTCTCGGTTTCATTCCCATTGAAGTCAATTTGCATTTTACATGTGAAAATAGTACATAATTTATTTATTTTTTTAATAATTAGGTAGTAAATAACACATATTTGTTAACCAGAGTAGTGTAGTAGATCCAGATGTGAGGTGTCAGTGTAATAAAGTTGTGAAACCCCCATATAAACACAAGTGCCCATTACAGTATAGTTACATAAGAATAAATGTAATGAAAGCACATAGGAGGATGTCAGGGAAGGTAAAAAAAAATTATAATATGTCAGGAATTATGAATATATCCCATACAGCTGATAATCTATAAAATAAAACATAAGCAATGCTAAGAATTGCACAGCTATGCTTATTGGGTGAAAGCATTACTTAAATATGAATGGTAAGCAATGAGTAGCCCAGTTTAGCAGATTTGCCCATTGGTAAGCAGTGCTGAACCTGCCCCTTTAAGCACTGCCAACCTTAGCTAAGCAGGTTTGCCCATAGCTTAGCTTAGCTTGCATATTCAAAACCATCCAATCATGGCAAAGGGTGGGAAATCGGCTGTATTTAAACCTCGCAAGCAGGAATACAGCTCATAAATGGTTGTAGCTTCCCACTTTAGGCATATGTCTGGTGTTGGAGAGGGTATGCACTTTCGTGCGCAGAGCTGAGGCATAAAGGGGTCCAAGGCCATGGTAGGACTCCTTGTTAAAAACCATGATGTGAGACTGCTGCAGGACCAGTACCAGGGTTCCCAATGCAAAGCAGAGGCCTGGGAAAGTCTCGCCCACAATCTCACCAGTGCCACTGGCATCCCTTGGACTGGTGAGCAGGTCTGGCACCACTATGCTGACTTGAAGCAGAGGAAGAGGGAGCTCTTGGACCAGTGGGTCCAAGAAGCACAGCAGAGGGGTGATGTCCCAGGCATGTGTAAGTATTCATATTAATAACTGTTTAACAAAGTCCAGGCTGTGCATGTGATAGATATGCATGCATAAATGTTTCTCTATCGTCTTTACAGCTCCAGCTGAGTGGGCTGGGAACCAGGAAGCCTAAGCAAGCAGGTTGCAAAGGCTGCATTGTGAGACTGGTGAGTAACAATCTAGCATGTAGTATTCTTACCAAATAAATATAAAGGAGTAGAATGTCACCTGGCAGTATTAAAAATGGGTGTGGTTTGTACTGAATAAACCAGACAATATTACAGTAATTGTCTCATAAAGGTTATATATAAATAGAAATGTAACTGCCTGTCAATAAAATTCAGAACTCTGGACTGATTGTGTTTACTCTGGAATTGTATGAATTGAAATGTGCACGGGTTATGCACAGCAACTATAGCTCTGAAAGCATTAAACAATCTAGTCTCATCTGACAAAGGTAATGCTTTGTAAGACACAAGATTAAGTGATATGAAATGTTTCATGCACCAAGATCTGATATCTGAATAGTAAATGTTGTGTTAACCACTGTTTTCCACACTGCGCTATGTCAAAAGATATGTATAGGAATGTATGTCTAAAATGCTGTAAATACCAGGTCAGATTGTACAACAAAGAGAGAAAGAGACAGAAAACATTCAAGGAAGAGACAGCAGTTTCTCAAGAGCTCATTCTGATGAAACACAAACTTGTTGTATTTTTAGCAGAAACAGCTGCAATTCGAATCCCAGGAGTAGTAGTACGCTGTATGCATAATTTCAAGTAGGATTCTGCAGAATATGCATAGAAAGAATCTATTAGCATACATTTCCTCTACAGGTCTTCCAGGTAAGAGAAGGCATAAAGTAGATATAAGAAGGCTGTAGTTATACTGTGTCCAACACCTGTGGTACAACCCCAAGGCTGCAAATGACAGCAAGATAAGCAGGTACACCAAGCAGTCTCCCCTAAGAAATGTTCAAAAGTGTCATGCTGTCACAGCTACTAGTCTCTGCTGCCAACAACCAGGGTGACCAATAGAAATCAAGGCAGAGTATGGCGCACACACACACACACACACACACACACACACACACACACACACACACACACACACACACACACACACACACACACACACACACACACACACACACCCACACACACTCACACACACGCATGCATGCATGCACACACACAGAAACACACACACACACACACACACACACACACACACACACACACACACACACACACACACACACACACACACACACACACACACACACACACACACACTATGAGTTCACATATGTAACCCTGACTATGTGAACATGGGTAGAAGCAGTCAGGTAGTGTTAACAAAAATTCCCTCCACAGATCTTCCAGGTAAGGGAAGGTGTAAATTACCTATATGAAGGCTGTAATTATGCACTGTGTGCAAAAATACTACTACTCAACCCAAGGCCATAAGTTGTTGCAATAATACCTATAGAGTAATGATTAAGGCAATGATCATTAAAGCTGTGACCACTGCAAGAATCTACATTTGTTAATTGCCATCTCTCTGTCTTCCCCACCTTATCTTCACCAATAATCTAAACACATAAATGAATGGGTATGTTTTGCACCAAAATTACTGTTGGAATATGTGTCCTAATGTTCTACAAATGTTGAAATGTATTCCAATTAATGTTCCCTGTTCAAATACTATCATTGGTGGCCTGTTGCTATCAATGTAACCTGCATGCTGGTGTAATGCCCACTGCGGTTCCATATATGCATGTGTTCTGTTTACTATGCAAATGTTCCAACTCTGTTGTTTTGGGTTAATGGGAATACTCAGTCATGCTGTTATAACTTATCCTGGAATGTGTTTACCATTACTAACCAACATATGTTTTAAAACTGCAACACCATAGCACATCTGGGAAGGCTGATCCCAGTGGATCTGCCTGTCTTGCCTCATCTGGCCATGGCACCAGACCCAAGCATGTCTGGGACCCACCCCGGGACCTCCTCATCTGCTAGTCCTGCACCACTATCGAGTGGAGCCATTTCAGGGGATGGGGCTCGCCCCCCCGACGCAGGTGTGTACTGGATCCTGTCACCCAAAGTCAGCTCCACAGAGAATTGGAAGATCTGGTACATCAGCTTGAGGGCCATGTGGCGTGTTTAGAGGGTCAGCCTGCCCATACTGCTCAGCCCCCAGCACAGCCACCTTTGGGGCCATGAAGGTGCAGTGGTGACTGCCCTTGGGTGGGGACCTCAGTCCCACTGTATCCATTTGGGGGCTTGTGGGCTTCCGATTACCAAAATCCCCTCCTTGTCCAAGGTGTTTACCCCCCATGTGTGTCATGTACCACCCCTGTATGCACTTTTGTCTTTCTTGTCTGTCCCCTACTTAAACTACCTCCCCAAATATACCTACTATTCTTCCTCAACATCACACTCTCACCTTAAAAAAAGGGCAAACTGTTTCCAAAAAAAAAATTGTCGCCCCCCCATACATGTCCATTTCTCATACATGTCCACTGGACACATGTAATCTGGATTATTTGGCTTCACAACAAATTATTGTTGTCCTCACCCCTCTCTCAGGGGTTTGAGTGTGCAAATATACCTCCAAATTCAGTTTATATACACAGCTGACCTTCCATACACCCATGCTCCATATCCCTAGTTATCTTTCATATTGTTTTTCCCTCTTCATGCTCCCTTTTCCACCGCTTTCCTATCACCCCTTTTTTTTCTTTTCTTTTAAATAAATTCGAATGGAGGTAAGTGGGAGTAAGCATTAGTAAGCAGAACTAAGCCTGTTTGCATGGTGCTAAGTTATGCCTACACAGGGTAAGCACTTTTAAGGCTAACTATCTGTCAGCATAATTAATCAGAAGCTAGCATTGCTCATCACCGCACAAACCTGCACAGACATGCTTACAACTGCTTAAAAGTGCCTTACTCAATCTGTATCCAACAGCCCTTGTTCTTCCCAGCAACAAAATAACCACCCCTTGCAAGACTGAAACCCAGCATGCTGCACATCATAGCCACAGCAATTTACCACGAAGTCAACTGAGCTGTAGATAAGTCTGATGTTTTTTTCAAACATATCATTCAGCACAGTCATTCAACAGTAGGAAAAAGGTTTGTCAACATTAGTCAAGTTTTGTACATATGTATAATTGTATATGTGTATGAAGATGCATGCATACATATGCAGTATATATATATATATATATATATATATATATATATATATATATATATATATATATATATATATATTGAAACATTAATTCCTAATATATGTAGAGATATGCATATAAAATATATACACACACACACACACACACACACACACACACACACACATATATATATATATATATATATAAAAAAAAAATATATATATATATATATGTGGGTGTGTGTATGCACACACACACACACACACACACACACACACACACACACACACACACACACACACACACACACACATATATATATATATATATATATATATATAGAGAGAGAGAGAGAGAGAGAGAGCACAGTTGGACATCAGATCCACACTCTGAACCTCTTACTGCAAAAAATCTGTCCAAAGGCTGTCAAAATATGGGTCAAGGGGCCCAAACTAGGGACCTCTTTTAATTTTTGCCCGTATCCCTTCCTCCCCAGCAGCAACTGTTCTGCCTTGCAACAAAATAATAAGTCCTGCCAAATCTTGAACCCAGGGCCCTGTAAAATTACAAAGAAATGTACCATTATACTATCTGAGCTCAATGAAAAGTGATGATTTTCCAAACATATCAGTTAGTATAGTCTTTCAACAGTAGGGAAAGG
Source organism: Protopterus annectens (assembly GCF_019279795.1). Lineage (NCBI taxonomy): Eukaryota > Metazoa > Chordata > Ceratodontiformes > Protopteridae > Protopterus > Protopterus annectens. The sequence continues at coordinate 1,955,102,609 of NC_056741.1, read as the reverse complement.
AGTCCATAGAATCAGTCAGGTTCTCTATATATATTCATGTATAGATGTATGGAGATGCATATATATGGATAAATCTATGCATAATATATATATATATATATATATATATATATATATAGAGAGAGAGAGAGAGAAACAGAGAGAGAGAGAGATACATCTAAATTTATAACTACATATATGCATACACACACACACACACACACACACACACACACACATATCTATATATCTATATATATATCTATCTATCTCTCTCTCTATATATATATATATATATATATATATATATATATATATATATATATATATATATATATATATATATATATATATATATATAAACAGCCCCCACCATAATTGCAGTACATTCACTATTATATACATGTCTGTACATTAAATATACATTGAAACATATAATATCAGTAAAATTACTTGCAAAATGTGGCCCCCATACTCCCCCTTACTTTATATTCTCACTCCAGGGTCGCACTGCAGTGGGGCAGGGACAATATTTCATTTTTGACCAAATGGAATTCGACCAAATGAGGTTTCAGTCAAATGAGGTTTCAGTGAAGTGGGCAGTCTGAAATCATTTTCAACCAAGTGTAATTCGACTAAAAGCAGTAGACCCATATCTATCTATATATAGATATATATATGGATCTAAGACTTTTGATCGAAAGCTCAAAAGTCCGAATCCATAATTATTGAACACACTTTAACGAAAGCACTTTCACCGAAAAAGCGCTTTTGTTAAAGTATGTTATAAAAAACCCCACTAAATCTACTGCTATGAGCCCCCCCCCCCCCACTTTAATATTTTCTGTCCGAGGTTGCACTACGGTGGGGAAAAGGGAATTTTCCATTATCTGCACAGTAGTACGACCAGCACAACAAGCATACTTACCCAAAAGTGCTGCTTCGGTGAACAGCAAATTTGGTTAAGTATGCTCGCCAATTATTGTTTCGGTGGAAAGTGCAGTCGGGGATCTGTATGGATCCCAGATATATATATATATATATATATATATATATATATATATATATATATATATATATATATATATATATATATATGTATGTATATATAAATATACATAAATATATAACAGATGCAAACACATGCAATCTGAGGATCATGCTGCTGCACCCTAGAAGTCTAAATCTGAAAATGCACTCCACTCACTGAAAGTATTCCTTAAAATGGGGAACAATGACTATCTGTGCTGTAACGGAGACCTGGTTAAAGGCAGCAGTAAGCACCCCTCCACTACCAGCCTATGACTCATTCCACACCTTTTGGCTGCAGAACTTGGACTGAAGCTCCAAAGGTGGTGGTATTTTCATGTTCATTAAGGATGCTTACACCTCCAGAGTGGTAGCCCAACATTATGCATTACAAATCCTCCAGGTGTAACTAACATTGGGTAAGACAGTGGTTCAAGTTGTAGCCTGCTGTAGGTCCCCACACATGACCCATGACTCCCACTCCATGACCCTAAACACCCTGGAGAATATTAGTGTCGAAACTAACACTCATATACTGCTAGACTTCAAATAGCCCACCATTAACTGGGAAAGGTAATCATATACTGATGCACATGCCCATCACATCAACCTGGTCTTTGCCAACATGGGCGACTGTTGCTTTACACCATTAGTCAACTCCTTCGCTGTTATATCTGAACACAAATTAATCACCTTTGGAAATCCACACCACCCCCCCGTCACCCCCGCACATGTAACCACCATGAAAAGCCTTTCCAAAGCTAACTATGGCCTCTTAAAATCAGAGGTGGCTAATCTCATGGCAGACATGCAAATGGAGACTAGTTGCATGACTGCTGAATCAAACAACAATGCACTATGAACACGTACACAAATGAATGGATATCGCCATACCCAATAGAACCAGGACCCTCACCTTCAAAAAAAGGAAGCCAATCTGGTGGTCCCCAGCCATAAAGAAACTGTACAATAGAAGGAGGGAACTGATATGGAATAAGGTAAAGTCCCAAGACTGGGAAAAAACCCTTATCAACCACAATTAAAAGTTGAGATCCCTCATCAAATACTACAAATTTAGCTGTGAAAACAGAATTGGAGCACATAGTAAAGACAACCACAAGGCCTCATGCAGTTATACAAAGAATCTTGATTGTAATACCAAGATTTTCTCTGTGCTACTAGACAATGGTACCCCTAGACTGAGCCAACAAATATTGCCAATATACTGGATGACATATCTAGTGCAAACTTTACCCCTCTCGCCCCACCAAAGGACCAATCACAATACAAGTACACTGCCAGGCACCCAGTATTACTGCTGCACAGGTTAAAATACCACTGTCCAAGGCCAAGAATACAGCTTCTATGGGACCTGACAATATCCCTGGCTGTGTTCTACATTAACTACAGAGTGACCTGGCACCTCACCTGTGTGCCCTGTTCAAGCACAGCCTCACCTCAGGCTTTGTCCCTACTGAATTGTGCATGGCTGCAGTCACCCCTCTCCACAAATGAGGTGTGACTACAGACCCTGGGAAATACCGCCCCAGCTGCTTGATAAGTCTGTTATGCAAAGCTATGGAATGTATCATCATGCACCTAATAAACAGGAATATGGGAATCTGCAGACTCAGGATCCCACACAGTTTACTTCTGTGAAGAGTAAGTCATACCTTCTCAATCAACCTGGTCAGTTTCTTTGAGTCAGTCACCCGAGCTGTGGATAAAGGCAAGATGGCACATACAGCCTACCTCGGTCTGGCAAAGCCTTTGATAACATCCCCCACTCAGGAATCATGCAAACACTCACTAAGCTAGGCATCAGCCCGTGTATCACTAGGTGGGTTGTAAACTGGGTCACAGATAGGACTCACAGTGTGGAAAAAGCTGACTCCAAGTCAGACTACAGAGCAGTCATAAGTGGAGTCCCACATGGTTCTGTCCTGGGTTCTCTCATGTTTGGTATCAACTTCTCTGAAATCCATATCAACATGAAGGGACTCTGGCTGACAAAGTTTGCAGACAATTGCAAGTTGGGAGCTATTATTAACTAAACAAGTGATGTTGGCATCCTACTGAAAGGCCTCACTGAGACCAATGACTAGTGTCAGAGCCATGGCCTGAAGCTCAATGTCAGAATATGTGTTGTCACCCCCTTTGGGGAAAACCCTGTCCCCATGAATTACCACATCAATGGTAGTCCCCTGAAGAAAGAAGGCATTATAAGAGATCTAGGTACACAGGTTGACAGCAATGTCTCTTCACCACCAC